>NW_003298800.1:0-92497 GCF_000151645.1 Tuber melanosporum | reverse complement strand
AGGACGCACACCTTTAAGCTGTAACTGGCCACTGGACTAGTGTTCCAGTAGCTTTTTACTACTGTATATCTTATCACTAGGTAGCAAAAACAATCTGCACTCTAAAAGGTCAATTCTATGTGTGTGAGTTCACTTTTGATCCACCCACATACATATACAGGCATGGGCTCTTTCCAGTTATGGACACAGGGAAAATTTCTCAAGAATCACTACGGTTGCGCCCTGCCCTCCCGAGGCGTCGAATTTCGCGGATTTCATCCGGAACAACGGGATATCCCGAAAAACGGAGAAAGAGAGTTTGTATTGTGAATTTTTTATTGTTGAAAAAACAATGGAGACTGGTTCAATTCTTGGGAGAAGCTTTATCTTAATTTTACACTCATAATCAGTATTACCACTTTTAGTTGTCCGTCTTGTAGCCACATGTTATGATAGAATTTTCGTTGATGGAAAGCCATATTTTGTAGGTCCTGGGGGTAAGTACGTATGAATCCGAGTTTGCAGGCAAAAAAAGCAGTTATAGTGGAAATCGTGTGGGCACTGAAAGCAAGTGGGTAAGAAGTGGTATGTTAACTGGTTGTAAATTTTTTTTTTTGCTTGATTATAACACGATAGAAGATCTCCTAAAGACCGCCTGGCCTGAGAAACTGTAGTAACCCATCCCACTATCATTGGTCAATGCCAGTATTACTCGCCCGTCTCGGCTCCTTGAACGAACACACTTATACCACCTTTGATTCTCATTTCTCATCTACCTGATGCTTTCGCTCCGGACGCTGATAATGTCACACTCAGCCTACTGGAGCAAGCCCACACGCTTGAGGTCATGGGTAGTTCCCCGCTACATAGTGGTGATGTCCTCTAAAATAAAAACTCCGCCATAATGATTATCTGGTAAGGTCGCTGTTCTATGTTCATAGAGGAACATTATACTTTCTCATTTTCTTGCTGAGAGAAGACTCCCACCCGAGGTGGCCAATGAAGAAGGGAAATTTTCCATGGAGAATAGCACAGTGAGCAAAACCGGCGCGGCCAGGCCATTCACTGAGCGAACACTGCTGCGTGCTGCCAAATGCTTACTGGAAGCTGCCTATAGGGGCAGACCTCAATGCTTGAGGTCTTGAGTAAGGTCTTACCGGTATATGATATCATGTCATACCCGTACATAGTCATCTTAGGGCAAAATTGCGCATAGTGAAATTGATGTTTGCCACCCAGCACGTGTTAATTCCCAAAGTAAATTGTTATCATAGAATGGACATGCACCGGTAGTTTAGTACTACTTATACAGCCTACCCAGAGTTGGATAACACTACAGCGCTACTCGAGCCTTCCTTTCACATTTAACAATCTAACTACTGATAGCACCAGACTCAGCACACCTCTGTTGAAGCGATTGGTATGTCTGGAAGACGTTTTCTTCTCCGAGATAGTTGGTCCGCTCGCCTCCCATCAGGTCCCGGACTTCGTCATATCTGGGCATCTACTTCTCAGGCAAGCTGACCACTGCTCCCACTGGTTCGATAGTTGTTCTAACGCGAAATTCAGAGACTGAATTTAGCAGCTGATATTGCACATGGAGGAAGAAGTGAGTTGCCCAGTCAGAATACTATTCTCGGAAGGATCCACAAACTTGAAACAGTAGGAATTCACAATTCACCTTTACTTATACGCAAGATTTAACCGGGACTAGGATATGGTTGGCATAAAGGCTACTCCTACTGGTCTATCACAACGGCAGAGCTTTATCGACAAATCCCACGATGACTCAGATTTATATACAAAGAGAATTATGGGCTTTGGCGCTGGAATGGCTTTGTTCGGAATTTGGGTGGTAAGATTTTGTTCTATTTTTGTGGCCCCTGCTAATAAATGTAGGGTATATGCAAAGTCTGCTACGATTATGATGTCAATCGAAACAACGAAATGAAGAATCACATCCGGGATGTGTTTGCAAACCTTGAGTCGAAGATGGATCAGAGGTTTGACAGAATAGATCAGTGCATGGATCGGATGGATCAGAAGCTGGATCAGATAATTGCCATTCTGAAGGCGAAACAAGGGTGGTGATAGTATTTCTTCATGTTTCGGCATTTATGGGTTTATGAGATAGATGTCATTAGTATCTATTGATTTTTCTTTCCGCTAGTTAATCATAAAAGCTCAATTGTCTCGCGTGAGATTCCATTTTTACTATTACTGTCAAGAGGTACAAGGGTGACGGGGGAGGAGTTTCCATTTGAGGCAATGGTTGTTTTGATCGCTGCGTATGTACTCGTAAACACATTGCCAAAGTGACCAGTTGAACCAGAAAAGTAAGGGTATATCCGACACTTCAAACCCTAGTATCACTCACAACAATAACTTTATTCCATCTCCAGAACCCTGTGACCAGCTATACGGTAGACATTCTAATGCCTGTGCACTACATTTTTCCATAGGTGCATTTTCTATTCTCTAGTAAAATGTGACATTTTTGGGCAAAAATAATGAGAGTTCAAGCGAGGGATAAGTTAGGAAGAATAAAAAGAGAAAGGGAAGAAAAAAAGTGAAGGGGAAAAAATAGGTATCATAGCGGAAAAGAGCACGAGCATGTAGTATAAGTACTGGTATCACATCGGCGAGCATCATTGACCTTTCCACCAGCGTATTATCTTGAATACGAGCAACACCTGAAAGTATCTAAGTTAAAACAAGGAAACAAAAATGACACAATACCACTCCCGCATCATAAAAACTCTTACGATTCGCCTTTACTCCCACCTCACTATTCTAGGGGCTCAATTAGAGCAGATCTGAAGAAGGGTGAGCGCCTTCGTAGCATGGTATAGGTTGTGTTCCTTGGCTGCATTGAATCACATTAACTGGTATTCGTGATTCTGTTAAGTCGCCAAGCTAAACACAATGTGAGCTAATCGGTAATCCGATCTACTGGAACCTCCGAAGACGGCGAATCGCAAGTTGTTTTACGGTACTCCGGTACACTAGAGTGTCGCTGCAATCTCAATTAGCTCCCAATAAGGCAGTAAGAATTCCTGATCAACTATTGCAATTTGAGGAAAAAAGCGGGGAAATTCAATTCCTTGGCTTTTGGCAGGGTTCATGTTTGTGCATGCTCTACCACATACTTGGTTAATATGGTAGTCTACAGGAACGGAGATCTCGTCTCTCTGATCTCCTCCGCCCATCCATCAACCCTCTCCCCACCCCACACCCCTCCCTATTCTCCATCTACTCGTGCTTGTTTTGGCGCTATCTTTACACTTCAGGATAGGCCTCCACCATTTCTTTTCTCTTTGGCAGAAAGTGCGAAAAGACTTGTGCTTACCGTTATGGAGTCTATATTGTTAGGGAGTCTATATCGCGAATGGATGTCCCATCAGAAGCACAGCGTTCACGATTGCTCCTCCCGTCGCTTGGTTATTATCGAATCGTATTGTATCATTCCTGACTTCGGGGTTGAATAGTAAATTTGTTCGTGTGGGATTGTGAGTTTGGGAAGTGAGCTAACTTCGAGTGTTGATACGTTGGTTAGTTCTTTGAGATATCGCTGTGTCGGCCGGGCCCCGCAGCAGTAGAATCTGGTGGGCGGAGGTGAAGCCTGTGCTCGACATTCTGATTAGGTTTTGTCTGCATTGGATATGTAGGCATGTTTGCCGGCTCGCTGGTGGCATGGCATTCGTTCAGGTGGATGAGGAGAGGTCATGATATGGTATAGTTCCCCTAGGCTTCTTGGCATCATCAGACCTTCATTTTCTAAGACCCGCACCCGATGCCTGACCATGTGATGATATGTCATATTGTTACTATATAGGTGTCGATCCAGGTCCTTTCCCACGCGAGTGAGTGGATACAGGTAACCAAGGTAGACACGGTGACGGGAGAGCTCCCGGGGGTCGTGTTGCGTCTACCGGCAATAGGTTTTGCAATTGCGGTTTGAGTGCCGGGATCTATATAGTACTGTCTTCTATATGGTAATGTACTATGCATACCGTGTTATTGTTATGTCAAGGATTTCAGTTATGCTCTCTCTTGTCTGTACTAGTGCCCTCCTTGCTGGCTCGGCATTTCCAGAGCACCGGAACAGTAAATCCTTTTACTTCTCCCTACATTCCCACCCGCTGAAGCACCATCTATCGGTCAGAGAAAAAAATTATATTTTGGGAAATGGATAGTACCACATCTGTAAGCGTGTAGTGATGACTGTTGAGAATTACTCCTCTGGGTTGATGTGTCGTGAGAGAAGAGCCTTGGCTTCCTACTCACTATTGCATATGCTGGGTTGTACTGGGTGGTACGTGGAAGTGTGTATTCTGTATCATTAGTTATGTGACTGCGTTTGGGCATGACTATATACCGTTCTTGTTTCGCTTAGCTAGCTGTAAGACTTAATCAACAATCTTCCGCTGCACAACAAAACCGTCCAATTCGTAACAATAACAGGAGGTGAAAATCGAGTGATCTCTGGTGATTGCAGCCTCCCTCTTAGATATATTCTAGAAAATATTCAAAGTAGGGTAATGAAGGAGCCGGGGAGGAATCTCAATGATTGAATTTGTGGATCTGACTTCTGCTCAGGAATCAATTTGGGGTTATTCGGTCTTGCTCACTCACGTAAGGACTACTTTGAGACCATTCTGCAACCCATGAGTGGGGAGTTATGTGGTAATAATTTTGTCCTGGACTCAGAAGTAATTACTGAGCATTCATCTGTATAATGTATTTGAGGTGAGAATAAGGTTGGGCGCGCTCGTAGACCAATAATTGGTGAGTGAGTAAATAAGGAAGATTAGCAAGGGGCTGACGGATATTCTTATCCTCAAGCATGGTGCATCCTTGGCACTATGCCAGCATGTCCTTATCTGATGCGGGAACCCTCTCGCCTGCTGGAATTTTAAAAGGCGACGCTTGGTGAAACAGAGACGAAATGAAACGAAACTAAGCCGTGAGCGGTAAGGTAACAGAACTAAAACTCTAATAGCCGGCAAACAACTTTGTGGTGAGTGGGGATGTCACACATTCTCACTCGATCCTCTCTCAGCACTATCGCTCAACTGAACTAACTAAACGATAAAGATAAAGACGGGTACGTTTGAATGGTGAGAAAGAAATCCGTCTATCCTTCCACCGGTCACCACTCACATCTCTTCTCCATGTATGTCACCTTTTCCTCTGCTGACTCTCGAGCTATCAAAAGAAAGACAAGGCTCATAAATACTCTCATCTGTTTATAGCGTTAGCTCTGCTCCACTCGGTCCTTTTAACTCTCTGGCTCCCAACGGAATTATAATTGTTCCGCTCCCCTTATCAGAAGTTTATTTCCTACAATGAATACATGGATCCGAAGTGCATCTCCGAAACATTTATCTGAACAAGTCAAACCTTTATCGCAACAAAAAAAAAAACAGACTTCTTGAACATCTGAGTATGCTGAACACCACCAACGACCCGTGGCGGGTAATTGATCTTGAGTATGTAATGGGAGAGATATCAAGCGGTAGGGATGAGTGCCTACACGTATGTAACGTCGCCAGTTGCGATGAATTATATGTAAAGCCAGGTTTTTCTTTTGTATGACCACCTACATCACTTCACTGATCATCTTTTAGGCTAGACGTTTACTGGATTGCTGATCACTATAGCTCTCTATGAGGGTGTCTGGCTTCAACTCTGCGGTGCCTATATGCAAACTTGAGATATCATATCCGATCCTCGCCTATCATAGTGGTTACTACGCCTGCGCTATGGTCCCAGAGAAGGGGTGATATATGAAAAACACTGCTAGAGAATTCACAATATCCTATGTGTGGAGGACAATATCTTCCAGTGCGATCTTGCCCTCTCGAAGGTGGCTCCTGTCACCCGCCAAAATCACATAGCACCCAAGAAATGTGGTCTTAACGCAAGCTCGGAAGAATGGAATTTTACATGTAAAGCAACCGAATGGGGAAGGGAACTAAAGTGAGAACTGTGGTGAGCCGAGGCCTGTAATCGAGTGACCCCAGCAGGAGGCATGCGTTGTTGTGAAGGACGGTTCGTTGGTCGTTACCTGGATCTAGTCGTCGTCCATTGCGGCTCCTAGAACAAACACACTTACAACACCTTTGCTCCTCATTTCTCATCCATCACATTCTTTTCCGCCAGATACCAATCATGTTGCTATTGTTGAAAATCACGAAGATTTCGTACCAATCCCAGTTAAGAAGACGATCACTGGATGGTGGACTTGGAAACTCGGGTGGAGGTGCATTAGTTTGTTTGACGAGTGTTGGATGTTAAAGGAGAGAGTTTGGTCGAGGAGTAAGGCGTTGCACAAGTGTTTAAGAGGTTTCAGCTGCAAGGGCAACGAAACAGTTGGATGTATGGAATTAAGGTTTACAAGCAGTGGAAACTCGGAGGTGTCGCATTAGCTCAAGTAGTAAACACGGAGGAAACGTTATGTGTATTGGGACTGACACGGAGGAAACATTATGTGTATTGGGACTGTTAGAGACCATAGGTTGTATGGAAGGCAGGAGATCAGTGAACGGTCAGATATGAGTTTCAAGGGAAAGGAATGTGTTAGAGGAAGTTTGAAGGATCACTTGGTGGGTGTTGGAATGCTCCGGTTGATGGTACAGGAGGACAAGGAGATATGTACGGTGAAGATGAGAAGAAGAGTTTTGAGGAAAGTGGGTATATATAGGACACCTCCGGTAGCTTAGAAAGAATAAGGACTCCGAGATAACCACTGTCGATCATAACTTATTTTATTAGCTATCAGTCTATGGGAGAGTGAAAATGAGACAGCAAGTGTGCTCGATGTCTCGGGTGGTCCCCTGCTATGTAGTGGCATAGTCCTCCAAAAAATAAAAAGACTTCACGCCGTCTGGAATTCCTGATGAGTTTGCTATCCTATCCATACAACCCAACATTACACTTTCTTCTGTTCATACGGGAGGTAGACTCCCGCCTGACCTGGACGAGGAGAAAGGAACAACTTTTAATTATGGGAAACAGGTCAATAAGCAAAGAATATTCAGGGAGCAAACACTATAATGGGCAGGCCAATGCCTATGGGAGCAAACCCTAACGCTAGAGGTCTTGAGTGGTGTCTTGCTGGTATAAGCTATCATACCCATAATACAAACTCAAGCTCACTTTCACTATTGAGTAAAATTGAGCATAGCGAAACTGATATTCGCCACGCATCATGTGGCAATTCCAAAAATGTATGGATATCATCGAATAGGCGTGAGCCGGTAGTGCAGTACAACCTATATAGCATATCCGGCACAGAGTTGGATAACACGGCGCTGCCAACTCGAACCTTTCTATCTCGCCTAACAATTCGAATAACAATCACTCCGTACCCGGTAAAAGCTATCACTATGCTACCAAGGTTTCTTTCTCTCTGGGCTGCTCGGTTTGGAAGTTTTCCATCTGGTGAAGGAATTCGTCATTTGTGCGCTTCTTTTTCTCGGGCACGTTTACCATTATTCCTCCCAAGTTTGATAGTTATTCTAATATAAAGTCCACAGACAGGAGTTCGTGGTTGGTAGTGGTGTTCGAGGAATGAGTGATTTTCCCCCGCCGAATAGTGTTCTGGGAAGAATTCTCAAATTTGAGAGGGTAAGAACTCGAAATTCACATTTACTTGTTAGCAAACCTAACCTACTCTAGGGTTTTGCTAGAATCAAAGCCGAGAATAAAGCCCTCGTACGAGCCGAGATATCTACCCAGCTGGCCCAGAAGCGTCTAGATGCAAATTATAAGCACCTGACAAGCTTTGTCTTTTGCACGTTTCTACTTGGAATTGGGACGGTATGGTTTCAGATCTATTTTTGTAGTCCCTGCTAATGCATCTAGGCTATGTTCAAATTCTACTACTATGATGAAAATCAAAAGAAAGAAATGAAGACTTACATCCAAGATGTAGCAGGAAACTTGGAGTCGAAGATGGACCAGAGGATGGAAAAGATGGATCAGAAGATGCATGAGATTGTTTCCAATCCGCACGCGAAAAAAGGGTGGTGGTAGTGTTCCTTTATGTGTTGGCATTTATGGCTTTACCAGATAGATGTTATTGGTATCAATTGATCTTTTTTCCCACTAGTTAACCATGAAAGCTGAATTGTCTCTTCTGACATTATTTTTTTAATATTCCTGTCAAGGGGTATGATACAATTGTGCCGGGGGAGGTGTTTCCATGTGAGGCACGGGTTGTTTGGATTGCTGTAGAGGTAAACGTAATGCTGAAGTGACCAGTTTAACTAGAAAAGTAATGGTCTATCCGACACTTTGGACTCCAGTGCTGCTTTTAACAATAACTTCATTGCATCCTCCGAACCCTGTGACCAGCCACATGGTTGTCACTCTAATGCCTGGGCACTATATCTTTCCATAGATGCGATTTCCATGCTCTAGTAAAATGTCATTTTTGGGCAAAAACAATGAGAACAAGAGAAGATAAGTTAGGAAGAATAAAAAGGGAAAGCGAAGAAAAGAAAAGAAAAGAAGAAGAAAAAATAGTTATCATAGCGGAAAAGAGCATGAGCATGTAGTATGAGTACAGATATCATACCCGCGAGCGTCATCGACCTTTCCACCAGGGCAATACCTGAATGTATGTAGGTTAAAACAAGGTATCATAACAATAATGCTACAATACCACTACTGTAAAAACTCTTGCAATTCGCCGTCACCTCCGCCTTACTATTCTAGTGGCTCGTTTAGACAAGCTCTTAAGAAGGGTTAGCGCCTTCCTAGCCCGGTATAGCTTAAGTCTCTTGGTTCAGTTACATCATATTAAGAAGTTTTCCTGATTCCGTTAACTTGCCAAGCTAAACCCAACTTGGGTTGATCTGCGATAGGATCTACAGGAACCTCCGGAGATGGCAAATCGCAAGTATTTTTACGGTACTCCAGTACTCGTAGAGTGTCAGTGCAATCTCAATTCACCCCCAATAAGGCAGTATGAATTCCTGATCGCCTATTGCTATTTGCGGAAAAAATCAGGAAAATTCAATTCCTTGGCTTTTGGCAGGGTTCATGTTTGCGAAAGCTCTGCCACACTCTAAATTAACCTACTCCGAGTACTGAGAAAACCGTAAATTCAGTCCCGGAAAAAGAATATGTGGAAGTGGAAAACGGTAGGTTCAAAATAAAGTGATGGAAAGAAGAAAAGAAGAAAAGAAAAGGAAAGAAAAGAAAATCAATTTGTGAAATCTGGCTCAATTGGTCCTTACACTCCCAAAGACTATTATGATCACTCAATGGACTTCATTTGCACACTAAGACTTGTCCGGCTTGATTTGTATTTTGTGGTATTCGATGTTCCTTCGTTTCGGTTGCTATCAATAGTCTTAAGAAGGTAGATGGAGAAAATCTCCCTACCTGTGGAAAGAAAACCTTTCCGTTCCTGCTTCAAACAAACCCTATCACCATTGCTTCATCAAAAACTCAATCAAATATCCTTCTCCCGGTCAAACGGAAAAATAACTAATAGGACTTCGGAATCCACGAACCAGATTTTGAACCTTACAGTATTACCGCTAGCACTCACGTTTCTCTTATTCAAGTTAACATGGGTAGGCTACATACAGGAACGCAGCTCCCCCCCCAGCCAGCCATCAACCATCTCCGCCTATACACACCCCTCCATATTCTCCATCCACTTTGCTCACTTGCCATAGGGCCACCTTTACACTTCGGGATAGGCCGCTGCCGTGTCTGCTCTCTACGGTAGAAAGTGTTAAGAGACTTCCCATGACCCTCTGTGGATAGTTCGGGAGTCTATATCGTCCGGGAGTCTGTGCCGCGAATACATGTCCTATTGGAAGCAGGGTTTACATGTTTGCTTCACCCATCTGTTGGCTATTATGGTGTTGTGTCGTGCGGACCCGCGGGTTGGAACAATCAATTTGCTTGGCTTGGGTTGCCGGTTTATGAGGCGGGCAAAGTTTGTTTGTTTGTTTGTTGGTTGGTTGGGATATTGCTCTGTCGTTGGAGACTTAGAGGGGGAGAATTTAGTGGGCCGAGGTGGAACTGGTGCTCGACACTCTGATGCGGTTTTGAGGACATTTTTTCCTGCTGGCTGGTGTCATGGCATTTGTTTGGCTGGATGAGGGGAGGTCATCTTCGGATTTGGTTCCCCTATGCTTCGTGGCATCATGAACCCTTATTTGTCTACGTCCCGCCCTCACCACCTGTCCTTGTCGTGTCGTATTGTTATTGTATAGGTGCTGGGTAAAGTCCTTGGCCAGGTGAGTCGGGGGATAGAGGTAAACGAGGCTGACACTGTGACGGAGGGGTTCCCGGGAATCGTGTTCCGGGTACCCGACACCTAGTGAGGTGCGTGCGGATGGCCCACGTAAGTGCATCTTATGCCTTCTAGAAAGAGTAGTTTTAATATTTTCCGCCCTGTCCCGACTCAAACACCATGTTTTAATATGGGTTACCTTTTCTGGAACGGAGGAGTAAACAAGCAATGACTGGATTTAAGTCTCAAGTGGCAGAAAGAAACCAAAGGACTATGTGGGGGCTATGGTATAACGTGCACAAAAGCATAAGGTAAGGAAAAGACAACTTCTCTCTCCTATTCTCTAAACTAATGGTAAAGACAGGTGTATAAATAAAGCATAAACAATGTATCCCCATCATTCCCTAAATCACCACACCTATCTGTATCTCTCCAATATGCTACCCTTTCCTCCATGCACTCCCGTGATAACAAAGGAAAGAACATGTCGGGAGAATCTCCTGTCAATCTCTCAACCTCCACAATGTATCTCAATTGACAAGCATCGATCTAGAAGCTTCAATATATTTGACATGTGAATATGGAGTGAAAGGAAGCAATGTGTATCAGATTGTACCATCTATGTTCTCTAAGTTTTCAGGGTGAACTGTATGGTGTTGTCGGTAAATAGACATTTGAACATGCACCAGTGGTCGAGGTTACCCTGATTTAAGTACCATTGTTTCGTTTGGGAACTTTGAATACGCTGCCCTTACCTTTCGATGGGTCTTTCATCCCGATTCCGTTAATTATCTTGATGGGCTATAGAAAAGGACTACATGTTCTTTACCACTTCTTTGTGTTGTTTTACTTTTTTCCAATGATGTCGTTCATGGTTGAGTTATAACTTAGTGACATCCAATTTTCAATTGTTTTTTTTGTGCACTATTGTACGAGTACAGTACTGTGAGGGGCGAAAACGCCCATGCACTTTTATCCTCATGGTGTAACACATCCAATCAGATCTCTCACTGCTGCCCGATTGCCCACCATGGCGGAATAACCCCCAACATCCCTAACAAAAGGGGCAGAATTGAGGGCAGAAGATAAGTTAGAAATAAATAAAAAAATGGTGGGAAGGAAAGAAGTGAAACCGGCGGCTATCCGAAACTTGATTATTAGTACAATGTGGGGTTTTTGGGCTTCCGGTGGCGTTCTTTGGGCTAAGAGTCTCATAGGGTCCACCTCGGCACTACTAAGCACAACCGACAATGCTGGACAGCCTCTGACTCGGCCGTCCGCTCATGATTGAAGTATGATATCCGCGCACAACAGCCTTTGGCTCGGGCGGTGCGTCACAGGTAATGGTAAAGAATGAGAAGTGGAAGAAGGAGCCAGGTGCGGATGGAAGGATGGTATGAGTGATGTCTCGTGATTGCAGGCTAGCTGGTATCATATATCTCTACCCCAGAAACTATACAAATAAGATGGCTGGAGGAGCCAGGTGAGAGTCACGGCTTTCATATTTGAAAATATGGCTTTGGCTCGAATTAAGACAGCATTTGGATCAAGGCCGAATGAGGGCAGAATGGAAAATGTGGGATTGACATTGTCCGGAACTCTTCACGATTGTCTAGTATTCACCTATATCTTGTACATGTGAGGCCGCGTTGAGGCTGGGAGTGCTCATGGAGAAATGGCCCGCGAGAAATTAACGGGTAAACTTCCCTACTTACCACATAGTAGTGCGCTCGGGTTGGGAGTTCAAGCGTGATTACTAATTGTCGTTTTAGTTTCCTTCTGGTTCGTTTTGTTTTGTTTCTTTTTTTATTTCTTTTTTTCTCCTTTTCATTTATTATTTCCCTTAGCGACTGGATTCTCGCATCAGATGGCAGGGGGCTGGGGAATTAGCGAGGATCCCGCTGAACATGGTAGCTCGTCATAAATATGCAGGAAGCCGCTGCTCAAACCCGAAATCTGCACCGAATTATGCACCATATACAAGGATAAGAATATGTGAATAACCAATCTTGCCCGTTTACTATTCAATGTTCGCTGTGCACAATCGCTCGACTCAACCAACCAACTAAACGGTAAAGAAAGCAGTATATATGAATGGTGCGAAGGACATCCTTCTTTGCTTCCACTGGTCACCACACACATCTCTCATCTACGTACCTTCCTCTTTTCTCCGCTTACTTCTAAGCTAACAAGGAAATGACAAAGCTTGTAAAGACTTTTACAGTTCATGGTCTCCGCTCCACTCCGATCAGTCCTTCTAATTCTCTCGCTCCGAACGGATTCATGATCTACTTCTTTTAATTAATGCGTTAATCCAAAGTGTGCCTGCAAACGGCCTTTCTGAACCAGCGAAATCATTATCCAAATAAAATAATAAAAGTCCTGCACATCTGAGCATATAGAGTGGCACCCACGACCCCTGACAGGGAATAGATCTCGAGTATGAAATCAGATATATATCAAGAGGAAAGCTAACAGGTATGTGGGGCACCAGTTGCGATAAATTATGCGTAATACTAACTTTTTATTTTTTCTATTCTATTTGTCCCCTTATATCACTTCTCTTAGGGTCCTTTATTCTAAGCATCTATACCATCGCCAATCAAGATAATATTCTACGAGAGTGTGTGCCTTTGATGTAGCAACATAAGCACAGTATAAGTAAAGATAAGATATCTGATCTAATCCTTGCGTCCCCCCGCCCCAGACAGGGACAAGAGGCGGAAGGTGGAAAATACAATAAAGTGATCTATGGTACCCTATGCTCAGAAGACAATGCTATGCGCCGTTGCTGGCTGGGAGGTGACCCCTACCATCTGCCGGGATGAAAAAATGAATGCAGGAAAGGTAACCCCGAACCACAGGCGATAGAGGAAGGGAACCCTACGAATAAAGCAGCATAATGAGAAAAGGCACTAAAGTGACCTCAATGGTCGGTATGCATGGTGGAGTGGGAGTGTTCCCTAGTCAACGCCTGCATTATTCGTCTATTGTGGCTCCTTGAACAAATACACTTATAACACCTTTTCTTCATATTTCTGATGTACCAGATGCTTTCCCTCCAGACACCGATAATGTCACGCTTAGTCTATGGGATCAAGCCGTCACCCTTGAGATCATGGGTAGTTCCCTGCTGCATAGTTTTGATGTCTTCTAAAATAAATATTCCGCCATCTGTGTTGTCTGGTAAGGTCGCTGTTCTATGTTCATAGAGGAACATTATACTTTCTCATTTTCTTGCTGAGAGAAGACTCCCACCCGAGGTGGCCAATGAAGAAGGGAAATTTTCCATGGAGAATAGCACAGTGAGCAAAACCGGCGCGGCCAGGCCATTCACTGAGTGAACACTGCTGCGTGCTGCCAAATGCTTACTGGAGGCTGCCTATAGGGGCAGACCCCAATGCCTGAGGTATTGAGTAAGGTCTTACCGGTATATGATATCATGTCATACCCGTACATAGTCATCTTAGGGCAAAATTGCGCATAGTGAAATTGATGTTTGCCACCCAGCACGTGTTAATTCCCAAAGTAAATTGATATCATAGAATGGACATGCACCGGTAGTTTAGTACTACTTATACAGCCTACCCAGAGTTGGATAACACTACAGCGCTACTCGAGCCTTCCTTTCACATTTAACAATCTAACTACTGATAGCACCAGACTCGGCACACCTCTGTTGAAGCGATTGGTATGTCTGGAAGACGTTTTCTTCTCGGAGATAGTTGGTCCGCTCGCCTCCCATCAGGTCCCGGACTTCCCCATATCTGGGCATCCACTTCTCAGGCAAGCTGACCACTGTTCCCACTGGTTCGATAGTTGTTCTAACGCGAAATTCAGAGACTGAATTTAGCAGCTGATATTGCGCATGGAGGAAGAAGTGAGTTGCCCAGTCAGAATACTATTCTCGGAAGGATCCACAAACTTGAAACAGTAGGAATTCAGAATTCACCTTTACTTATACGCAAGATTTAACCGGGACTAGGACATGGTTGGCATAAAGGCTACTCCTACTGGTCTATCACAACGGCAGAGCTTTATCGACAAATCCCACGATGACTCAGATTTATATACAAAGAGAATGATGGGCTTTGGCGCTGGAATGGCTTTGTTCGGAATTTGGGTGGTAAGATTTTGTTCTATTTTTGTGGCCCCTGCTAATAAATGTAGGGTATATGAAAAGTCTGCTACGATTATGATGTCAATCGAAACAACGAAATGAAGGATCACATCCGGGATGTGTTTGCAAACTTGGAGTCGAAGATGGATAAGATGTTTGCAAACTTTGAATCAAAGATGGACCAGAGGATGGATCGGATGGATCAGAAGCTGGATCAGATGGATCAGAAGCTGGATCAGATAATTGCCATTCTGAAGGCGAAAAAAGGGTGGTGGTAGTACTTCTTCATGTTTCGGCAGTTATGGGTTTACGAGATAGATGTCATTAGTATCTATTGATTTTTCTTTGCGCTAGTTAATCATAAAAGCTCAATTGTCTCGTGTGAGATTCGATTTTTACTATTACTGTCAAGAGGTACAAGGGTGACGGGGGAGGAGTTTCCATTTGAGGCAATGGTTGTTTTGATCGCTGTGGATGTACTCGTAAACACATTGCCAAAGTGACCAGTTTAACCAGAAAAGTAAGGGTATATCCGACACTTCGGACCTTAGTATCTCTCACAACAATAACTTTATTCCATCTCCAGAACCCTATGACCAGCTATACGGTAGACATTCTAATGCCTGTGGACTAAATTTTTCCATAGGTGCATTTTCTATTCTCTAGTAAAATGTGACATTTTTGGGCAAAGATAATGAGAGTTCAAGCGAGGGATAAGTTAGGAAGAATAAAAGGAGAAAGGGAAGAAAAAAAGTGAAGGGGAAAAAATAGTTATCACGGCGGAAAAGAGCACGAGCATGTAGTATAAGTACTGGTATCATACCTGTCAGCCTCTTTGACCTTTCCACCAGCATATTATCTTGAATACGAGCAACACCTAAAGGTATGTAAGTTAAAACAAGGAAACAAAAATGACACAATACCACTCCCGTATCATAAAAACTCTTAAGATTCGCCTTTACTCCCACCTCACAATTCCAGGGGCTCGATTAGAGCAGCTCTAAAGAAGGGTTAGAACCTTCCCAGCAGGGTGTAGCTTGAGTCCCTTGGCTGCATAGAATGGCATTAACTGGTTTTCGTGATTCTGTTAAGTTGCCAAGCTAAACCCAATGTGAGCTAATCCGGAATCCAATCTACAGGAACCTCTGAAGTCAACGAATCGCAAGTTGTTTTACCGTACTCCGGTACTCCTAGAGTATCGGTGCAATCTCAATTAGCCCCAAGAAGGCAGCATGAATTCCTGATTGTCATTGCAATTTGAGGGAAAAAGCTGGAAAATTCAATTCCTTGGCCTTTGGCAGGGTTCATGTTTGTGCATGCTCTGCCACACACCTGGTTAATATAGTAGTCTACAGTAACGGAGATCTCGTCTCTCTAATCTCCTCCCGCCATCTATCAGCCCACTCCTCACCCCACACCCCTCCCTATTCTCTATCTACTCCCACTTGTTTTGGGGCTATCTTTACACTTCAGGATAGTCCTCCACCCTTTCTTCTCTCTTTATCAGAAAGTGCGAAGAGACTTGTGCTCACCTTTATGGAGTCTAAATTGTTAGAAAGTCTATATCGTGAATAGATGTCCCATCAGAAGCGGAGAGTCCACGATTGCTCCTCCCGTCGCTTGGCTATTATCGAATCGTATCGTATCGTTCGTGACTTCGGGGTTGAACAATAAATTTCTTTATCTGGGATTGTGAGTTTTGGAAGCGGGCTAGCTTCGAGTGTTGATATGTTGGTTAGCTCATTGAGATATCTAATATAATAAGTTATGATCGACAGTGATTATCTTGGAGTCCTTGTTCTTTCTAAGCTACCGCAGGTGTCCTATATATACCAAGTTTCCTTTTCACAAAACTCTTCTTCTCATCTTCACCGTACATATCTCCTTGTCCTCCTGTATCATCAACCGGAACATTCCAACACCCACCAAGTGATCCTTCAAACTTCCTCTAACACATTCCTTTCCCTTGAAACTCATATCCGACCGTACACTGATCTCCTGCCTTCCATGCAATCCATGATCTCTAACAGTTCCAATACACATAACGTTTCCTCCGTGTTTACTACTTGAGATAATGCGACCCCTCTGAGTTTCCACTGCTAGTAAACCTTAATTCCATACAGTCAACTGTTTCGTTCCCCTTACAGCTGAAACCTCTTAAACACTCTTGCTACGCTTCCCTCCTCAACCAAACTCTCTCCTTCAACGTGCTACTGCCTTCAAACAAACTAATCCACCACCACCCCCGTTTCCGAGTCCACCATCCAGTAATCATCTCCTTAACCGGGATTGGTATGGAAGCTTCCTGATTTTCAACAATATCGCTGTGTTGGCCGGGCCCCGCAGCGGTAGAAGCGGGTGGGCAGAGGTGAAGCCTGTACTCGACATTCTGATCAGGATCTGTCCGTACCGGATACGTGGGCATTTTTGCCGGCTCGCTGCTGGCATGGCATTCGTTCAGATGGACGAGAGGAGGTCATGATATGGTATAGTTGTCCTAGACTTGGCATCATCGAACCTTCCTTTTCTAAGGCCTGCACCTGCTGCCTGACGCTGTGATGATATGTCATATTATTAATATATAAGTGTCGATCAAGGTCCTTTCCCAGGTGAGTGAGTGGATAGAGGTAACCAAGGTGGACACGGTGGCGGGGGAGCTCCCAGGGGTTGTGTTCCGTTTCCCGGCAATAGGTTTTACAATTGCTGTTTGAGTGCCGGGATCGATATAGTACTGTCTTCTATATGGCAATGCACTATGCATACCGTGTTGTGTCAAGGTTTTCAGCTATGCTCCCTCTTGCCCGTACTAGTGCCCCCCTTGCTGGATCGGCATTTGGATCGGCATTTCCAGAGCACCAGAACAGTAAATATTTTTACTTCTCCCTACTTTCCCACCCGCTGAAGCACCATATATTGGTCAGAGAAAAAGATTATATTTTGGAAAATGGATAGTGCCATTTCTGTAAGCATGTAGTGATGACAGGAAGTGGAAATCGGGTGATCTCTGGTGATTGCAGCCTCCTTGTTAGATATATTCTAGAAAATATTCAAAGTAGGGCAATGAAGAAGCCAGGGAGGAATCTTAATGATTGAATTTGTGGATCTGACATCTGCTCAGGAATCAATTTGGAGTTATTTGGTCTCGCTGACTTAAGTAAGGACTACTTTGGGACCATTCCGCAACCCCTGAGTGGGGAGTTATGTGGTAATAATTTTGTCCTGGACTCAGAGGTAATTACCGAGCATTCAGATGTATAATGTATTTGAGGTGAGAATAAGATTGGGCGCGCTCGTAGAGCAATAATTGGTGAGTGAGTAAATAAGGAAGATTAGCAAGGGGCTGACGGATATTATTATCCTCAAGCATGGTGCATCCTCGGCGCTATGTCAGCATCTCCTTGTCTGATGCGGGAACCCTCTTGCGTGCTGGAATTTGAAAAGGCGACGGTTGGTGAAGCAGAGAGGAAATGAAACTAAACTGAGCCGTGAGCGGTAAGGTAACAGAAAGAAAACTCCAATCGCTGGCAAACAGCTTTGTTGTGTGTGGGCAAGCCTACACATTCTCATTTAACCCTCTCCCCGCACTATCGTTCAAGTCAACTAACTAAACGGTAAACGTAATGGCAGATATGTATGAATGGTGACACAGACATCCTTCTATCCTTCCACCGGTCACCACTCACATCTCTTCTCCATCCATGTATGTCACCCTTTGCTCTGCTGACTCTTGAGCTATCAAAAGAAAGAAAAGGCTCATAAATACTCTCATCTGTTTATAGCGTTAGCTCTGCTCCACTCAGTCATTTTAACTCTCTAGCTCCCAACGGAATTATAATTGTTCCGCTCCCCTTATCAGATGATTGTTTCCTACTATCAATACATAGATCCAAAGTGCATCTCCAAAACATTTATCTTAACAGGTCAAAACTTTATCGGAACAAAAAGAAAAAAAGACCTTTTGAACATCTGAGTATGCTGAGCACCACCAACGACCGGCGGCGCGCAATTGATCTTGAGTATGTACTGGGAGAGATATCAAGCGGTAGGGATGGGTGCCTACAGGTATGTAGCGTCGCCAGTTGCGATGAATTGATGAAAAGCCAGGTTTTTCTTTTGAATGACAACCTACATCACTTCACTGATCGTCTTTTAGGCTAGATGCTTACTAGATTGCTGATCACTATAGCTCTCTATGAGGGTGTCCGGCTTCAACTCTGCAGTGCATATATGCAAACTTGAGATATCATATCCAATCCTCGCCTATCATAGTGATTACTACGCCTGCGCTATGGTCCCGGACAAGGGGGGTAATATATGGCAAACAGTGATAGGGTATTGAAGATATCCTATGTGTGAAGGACAATATCGTGCGATCTTGCCCGCTCTGAGGTGACTCGTATCACCGGCCAAAATCACATAGCACACAAGAAATGTGGGCTTAACGCAAGCTCGGAAGAAGGGAATTTTACATGTAAATGACTGAAATGGGGGAAGGAATTAAAGTGAGAACTGTAGTGAGCCGAGGCCTGTAATGGAGTGACCCCAAAAGCATGCATGCGTGGTTGTGTAGGACGGTTCGTTGTTCGTTGTCTACGTTTAGTCGTCGTCCATTGCGGCTCCTAGAACAAACACACTTACCACACCTTTGCTCCTCCTTTCTCATCCACCACATTCTTTTCCGCCGGATACTAATCATATCGCCATCAGCCTACAGGGGAGGGAAAATGAGACAGCAAGTGTGATGGAGGTCTCGGGTGGTCCCCTGCTATGTGGTGGCATAGTCCTCTAAAAAAAGAAATTAAAGACTTTACGCCGCCTGGAGTACCTGATGAGTTTGCTATCATATGCATCCAACCCAACATTACACTTTCATCTGTTCTTGCTAGAGGCAGACTCCCGCCCGACCTGGAAGAGGAGAAAGGGAAAACCTTTATGCAAAACAGGTCAATGAGCAAAAGGTTATTCCATGAGCAAACACTATAATGGGCGGGCCAATGACTATGGGAGCAAACCCTAATGCTAGAGGTCTCGAGTGGTGTCTTGCCGGTATGTGGTATCATATCCATCATACAAACTTAAGCTCACTTTCACTATAGAGGAAAATTGAGCATAGCGAAATTGATATTCGCCACGTATCACGTGGTAATTCCAAAAATAGATGGAGATCACGGAATATGCATGACAGTACAACCTATATAGCATATCCGGCACAGTTGGATAACACCGCTCTGCCAACTCGAACCTTCCTTTCTCGCCTAACAATTCAACCACCAATCACTCAGTACTCGGTGAAAGCTATCACTATGCTACCAAGGCTTATTTCTCTCCGGGCAACTAGGTTTGGACGATGTCCATCCGTTGAAGGAATTCGTCATTTTCGCTCTCTCTTTTCTCGAGTAAGTTTACCATTATTCCTCCCAAGGTTGATAGTTATTCTAATATAAAATCCAGAGACAGGAGTTAGTGGTTAGTAGTTGTATTCGAGGAACGAGTCATTATCGCCCATCAAATAGTGCTCTGGGAAGAATTCTCAAACTTGAGAGGGTAGGAAATCCAAATTTACTTTTACTTGTTCACAAACCTAACCTACTCTAGGGTTTTGCTATAATCAAAGCCGAGAATAAAGCCATCATAAGAACCGTGATATCCACCCAGCAGGCCCAGCAGCGTCTAGATACAAATTCTAAGCAACTGACAAGCTTTGTCTTTTGCAAGTTTCTACTTGGAATTGGGACGGTATGGTTTCAGATCTATTTTTGTAGTCCCTGCTAATACATCTAGGTTGTGTTCAAGATCTACTACTATGATGATAATCAAAAGAAGGAAATGAAGACTTACATCCAGGATGTAGTAAGAAACTTGGAGTCGAAGATGGATCACAAGATTGGAAACTTGGAGTCGAAGATGGACCAGAGGATGAATCAGATGGATCAGAAGATCAGTGATCGCAAGCGGTCAGTCCAGACCATGGTCCGGACCATGGGCCGTCAGTCCGGCCAGTCCCGCCGTGGTTTCAAAAAGCCTGGGCCAGTCCGGTCGACATTCTGGGCGGCCGCCCAAGCCGTCAGATGCCCAGGTAAAGCCGCCAGGTGCCCTGAAAATCAGAGGTTATCTGCCAGGGGCCAGTCTGCTTGATGCTTTTTGTTGTTGATATGGGTAATAATAACACGATCCCAGTGCAGTGAATCTCGCTTAAACTGCTAATTAGATGGCACCAGCTGCTCAATCACCACGACACTCATATCTCTTCAACTATTGCACGTTCGATTGCCTTCCGCCAGGCCATCTGTCCAGTACCCCGTCCAGTTGGCCAACCTCCCCGGTCCAATATATTCCCACAGATATACCGGTTCCCCCCCCAATATTACCCAACGCGATTAATCTATCCGACCGTGATGGTCTAGAGATGGGTAATCCAGATCATAACCTAGTACTTGGAAGTGACTTTTTAAGCGAGATACTCGAGTAAGTCTAGGAGATTCAGTTTCACGAATGTTTCGTCGCTTAGATTCACAAATTGCTTGGCGCAACCCTCGTCAAAGCCGCTTTCCCACAGTCCGGCCAGGCCGTCGGTAAAAAAGCCTGGGCCAGTCCGGCCGCAGCCAAAGCCGGACGGACTGGCCGCTTGGGATCACTGCAGAAGATGGAAAAGATGAATCTGAAGATAGATGAGATTGTTTCCTATCTGCACGCGAAAAAATGGTGGTGGTAGTGTTCCTTTATGTCTCGGCATTTATTGCCTTTCCAGATAGATGTTATTGGTATCAATTGATCTTTTTTCCCACTAGTTAACCATGAAAGCTGAATTGTCTCTTCTGAGATTATTTTTTTAATATTCTTGTCAAGCGGTATGATACAATGGTGCCGGGTGAGGTGTTTCCATGTGAGGCAAGGGTTGTTTTGATTGCTGTAGATGCAAACATAGTACTGAAGTGACCGGTTTAAATAGAAAGATAATGGTCTATCCGACACTTTGGACTCTGTTGATAATTGAGTGTTGTCGTGTTCTTTTCCGTTATCTTACTCCTGTGGTCATAGTTACAACATTACTCCTTTTACCTTTGGATTATACTTTCTTATTATCTATTTTACATGTATACCTCCTGTTTACATGTCTTTGGTAACATTGAGGTAGATAGTTGTCATTGAGTCTGAGTTTGTATATGTGTCCTGTTTTCTCTCTCTTTATGCCACGTATCCTAGAGATAACTACTTTTCTTTTCATGTATTTAATGAGCAGAGTCTCCCGCATTGTCGAGTAAGGAACAGGGCAACTATTGTCTTTAAGGATTGCTTTATCTATGTTAACAGATCGCATATTCTGAGACCACTTTGTCTTAAACCATGTTTCGTTCTAGGAGCCTCACAACTCCAGCTGCACTTCCATATCGATCAGGTTATGAGCCCGGGAGCTCACAGCTCTAACAGAATAAAATAGGACATATGAGCAATAATCCCTATCTTCAACTACCTTCCTTACCCAGTGGGACTCCTGGGCACATCCTAGAATGACTGCCCTTAGATCCTCGACCTTCTGATCTCGGATTCCGGAGGACAAGCCTGTTACCATCAAATTTGACCTCATTTAACAATTGAATTAGCCAGAACAATTTTTTCAGATGGAAATCATTGGTGAAGTTGGTTTGGAAAGGAATGAAAACATACGGGATTTTCATAGAGGATCAAAAACATTCCGCCAATGCTGATGAAGATGAAGTCGCGGCATATGTAGGGCTTTGCTATCAAGCATTAGCAATCTACATACAAATTTTCCCTACCATGATCCTGGAAAAGCTTGTCAAGTACCATCACCCACGTGAAATGTGGAAATATCTTTGGACTGAGTATTACAGTGATACAGCTTTCGCACTCGTATCTCAGAGAACCAATCTCACCTCGCTCCCTACCACATACAATCTTAGTCAGCCCATGTCTACATTCATTGCACCTTTTGAGACCGAGTAGCTGCAACTTGGTAAACTGGCTAAAGAATCAAAAGACTCCTATCGCCAGACCTTTGCTAAGTCCTTAGGTGTGAATAAAGCAAACTGTGACTTTCTCCTAGGCTTCCTTGTAAGCCAAAAAGAGAATGTCGTCGACAATCTCAGCATAAAAGATGATCTCACATTTGTGGAGGTAAAAGAAAGGCTCCTGGACCTCGACAGCGACCAACGACTGATGAGACCATACTAGGCACTCCTAACCATAGCCCACCAGAGGCCTAAACATGGACCCCGCCCTCCCCCACCATGGGACTCAACTGAGAAGTTAAAACAATGTACCTGGTGCAACAAGCACTATCCTGGGCATTCGCGTGGTCATACTTGGAACGAGTGCTTTAAGTTGTAAGGACACAACAAAAGGAAAGTGGATGTGGGCGCGGTGGGAGAAGACGCGCATACTGTGTCCAAAGCTGAAAAAAAGGTCAGCAAATCCTCTTTCTACTTGGATACATGTGCAACCTCTCACATGTACCTCGATGTAGCCCGATTCAAACACCTTTTACTTTGTTCTGGCCTTGCGAAGTCAAACTCCACAGATAAGATGGATATTGTAGGAAAAGGTTGTGTGGCAATTCACTGCCTTTTGAAGAAGGGAGTGTGTCTTCATTTCATTTGAATAATGTTTTTTATGTACCGCAGCTTGAGAGACCACTGGTCTGGTAGCCCAAGCTGTAAAGTAAAGGGTTACAAAATGATTGGCGAGGGTTCTGTGATATCGGTTACCAATGGTGGCAAGACCATTTTAGAGGCAAGCTCAGATGGATTACTTCCTCAGATTTGTGAAGTCCAGGAGTCAGCCTTGTTGACTTTCCAGTTCTAGAATGAGGCATTGGGGCACTTAGCTCCATCTACGATTAGCCAATTGCATAGTGCTTTTGAAGACTCTATCTTTATTCCTCCATGTCCAGAAGGTTTCCATTGTACAGCATGTACAATTTCCAAGTCAACTCATAAGGTACCAAAATCGATAAAGTTGCGAGCAATGCACAAAATAGAACTCATTCAGTCGCACCTGTGTGGACCCTTTCCTGTTGCATCCTATGGAAACTCTTTGTATTACATCTCATTCACTTGTGATACCACCCGCTATTCCTTGGTTCAGCTTCTTGAAAACATGTCCGAAGCACCACAGATAATTCGTGACTTTGTAGCGGAGATTGAGAAAAAGGAAGAAAGCATGGTACGCAGATTTCGCACTGACAATGGTGGGGAATATGTCAATGCACAACTCACATAATCTTTTGCCTTGAGAGGTATTATCCATGAGTTAACGCCGCCCTACTCACCGGAATCCAAGGGTGTAGCTGAGAGACTGAACTCGACCATTGGAGAAGGAATCCAGGCGCTGCTTTATCAGTTAGAAGATCCAAAACTGTGGGTAGAAGATGTGGCGACCTTTATTTATATTCGGAATCACCAGCTACATAGTAGATTGGGAAAGAAAACCACCTATGTAGCCTTCAATCATAAGAAGCCACCAATACACTAACTACCACCATTTGGTCGTGAATATTACGTTTACATTTCCAAGGCAAAGCGTAGAACTGGATCCAAACTACTCCTAGAGATCAGCGCAGTCTATTTGTTGGGTATACAGATGTGACCCACCAGTAGCAGATATTTTTATCAGAGAAAAAAAGTACTCTGGTTTCAGCAGATGTATTCTTCACACCACTGACAAAGTCAGAAGGAGTAGAAACAAACACACAAAAGACTCACGATCGTAGTGCCCTTTGCAAGGAAACTACCATACCGCGACCTTGCACATCCTCCACACCAACTGTTAGTTTAGAGTATACAGCTAATAAAAATGGTTTTCCCACCGACGCTATGTGGCTATCTTGGATAGATAGGCACCCTGATATTGCCAATCAGTGGTACGACCGGTGCCATTGCAAGGTGGTAGAACTCTTCAAAAAAGAACATGCCTGAGGAAACCGGGAAGGCTTTCTTGGATTGCCTTACTGGCTCCCGGATAACTGTTACATATCCACAATACCAGAGGCATCAATCACACTGTCAGGATCAACAGCAGCTAAACTATCTGCTGATATCTCTAACCCAGTCTCAATACTAGAGAATCCTTCTGAGTCACCACTTCCTACTAGGAATATTGGTCTCATAGACATCTCGATGCATGATGCATCCAGAACCTCCTTGCATGTACCTCGTTCACCTAGTTCAGGTAGCTCACAGCAAACAGTAGATCAAGCAATATCTGAGTCGCAACAGCCGGACCATCCAATCAACTTTGTACAACCCGAAGATATAATGGATACTACTGCTGATAGTTGTCATATTTGGAGCAGCCTACCAGCCATCTAGTCAGATACTGACGATGAAGTTCTTGCGACTCTAGAAGGTTTATTGCCTACAAGTATCCTTGACATTGGTGAATCTGAGACCTATTCTCAGGCTTAGCGATGGGATAACTGGAGGAATTGGAAAAAAGCTATAGATGAGGAGCTTAACTCCTCAGAAGAAAACAAAGTATGGGACATAGTAGAAAAACCTCCCAACCGGCAGATTGTTGATGGACGCTGGATTTTTAGAGTTAAAGGAAATGCCAAAGAAGAGCTTGAACAATTCAAGGTGAGATATGTCACGAAAGGTTTTTCACAGATTCAGGGCCTTGATTACGATGAAACCTTTGCCCCGGTTGCTCGCTTTGATTCCCTAAGGCTCTTACTCTCTATTGCCACCTCTCAGAAATGGAGACCCAGACAGTTAGATATAGACACCACATTTCTTTACTGTGTTCTCAAGAAGGAAGTATAACTACAGCTGCCGGACAGACGACGGATAGTGGGCAAGGTTGCACGATTAAATCGTGCCATCTATGGCCTCAAAAAATCACCTATGCAGTGGTATCAGCACCTGGTAACGTTCCTGCACCCGGATGGAGTTGGCTGCACTGCATTAGATCCATGCGTACTAGTCAATCGATGTGGAAACTCCTTTGTCTCCATCTACGTCGATGATATAACCATCTTTAGTGCAGATGATCATCAGACAGAAGCTATGATTACTCTGCTTAAGTCTGAATTTAAGGTAATAGATATGGTAGTACTGAATTGGCTTTTTGGAATGCAGATTGCATACCAGGAAGCGAGTATGACTATATCCCGATAAGCCTTTATCGACAAGATACTTAAACGATTTGCCATGGCAAACTGTAATCCTGTCTCAACACTCATCGATTTGACTCAAAGCTTGACTCAAGCTTCTTTAAATGATTCCAAAATCACACCAATAATATACCAGCAAATGATTGGATCACTGATGTACCTAGTCACTGGTACTCGACCTGACTTGGCTTATACAGTCACATACCTTTCATAGTTCAATACCAATCCTCCTGAATCTCACTTCCGTGCCGCTAAACGAGTACTTAGGTACTTACAGAAAACAAAAGATCTAGGACTACATTATGAACTTGGTTCTCGCCTATCCCTTAGCGAGTATACCGATGCTTCCTACGGAAACTGCGTGGACACTAGACGCAGCTTCTCTGGTTATATATTTAGTCTAGGAAATGCTACAATTTGCTTGCGATGCCGGAAACAGAAGTTAGTAGCACACTCTACCCGTGAGGCAGAATATATGGCATTGGCATTCGCCGCAAAGCAATACCTCTGGACACACAGTGCGCTGAAAGAGCTTTCAAGAGATAAAATCCCAGCGGCACTTTTTGCAGATAGTCATGCCGCGATAGATCTTGCAAACAACCCTAGGTTGAAGGACGCCTCTAAGCTTATCGATATCGCCTACCATTTTACTCGTGAACACTTGGAAGATGGCTTGCCTTCTTTACTACATGTTCCATTTGCAGAAGCCCTAGCAGATATTTGTACTAAAGGTCTACCACACCCACAGTATGAGCACTTGTGTTTCCAGATCTTTGGAACAAAAGTGAGATGGAGTGTTGATAATTGAGTTTGTTGTTGTGTTCTTTTCTGTTATCTTACTCCTGTGGCCATAGTTACAACATTACACCTTTTATTTTTAGATTATACTTTCTTATTATCTATTTTACACATATACCTCCTGTTTACGTGTCTTTGGGTAACATTGAGGTAGATAGTTGTCATTAAGTCTGAGTTTGTATACGTGTCCTGTTTTCTCTCTCTGTATGCCACGTATCCTAGAGATAACTACTTTTCTTTTCATGTATTTAATGAGCAGAGTCTCCTACATTGTCGAGTAAGAAACAGGGCAACTATTGTTTTTAAGAATTGCTTTATCTTTGTTAACAGATCGCATATTCTCAGACCACTTTGTCTTAAACTATATTTCGTTCTAGGAGTCTCACAACTCCAGCTGCACTTCTATATGGATCAGACACCAGTGCTGCTTTTAACAATAACTTCATTGCATCCTCCGAACCCTGTGACCAGCCACATGGTTGTCACTCTAATGCCGGTGCACTATATCTTTCCATAGATGCGATTTCTATGCTTTGGTAAAATGTCATTTTTGGGCAAAAACAACCATTTCAAGAGAAGGACCAATTTTCCAAGCCGAACCAGTATATTGAAGATAGCTAAGCGAGAAAGGAAAGAAAGCACAACCTAAGTCCCGAATAAATAACGCCGAAAGAAATCCAAGGAAAAGAACATTACTTTCTTCTTGCTCCGCATTCGAGCTGTTCCACTGCCGGAGGCTTTTGTGAAGGTAGCCGCGGCCCTTGCCGTGGAAGATGGTTACCGCCGATATATCCCAGGGTGAGGCAGGAGGACTAGCCTGCCATGCTGGGGGTAACCTCTCCCTCCAAAATCCAGGCATGCTTGTCGGTGTAACTACTGGGCTGTATGGTTATGTTGAAAGCGACGGGACAATGTGATTCGTTCTTCTTGTGTATATTCGATATACGCCTTGTAGGCATCGGATCGCCACCTACCTAGTGTCTGGATCTCGGTGTCCACGAGTCCAACCTGTGCGGCCCACGTTGCCGCCCCTTTACGGAAGCTATGCTCGTTCCACTTACCCTGGCCCAAACCTGCCATAGTTGCTAGATGTTGTAGTTGTTGGACTACGTACTTGCCTGTGAAGGCATACTGCACGTGTTTTCCAATACAAAAAAGCAGGGCGTGGTCGGGCAGGTGTGTGTCGCCAGCCTGGAATCGCATCATGGCGTGTACTGGGTACCCCTCATCTTGTATTGCTGCAATAGTGAGAGTAATCCCTTTAGGGAAGGGATCCGTTTTGGATGCTGGGATAGTCAGTTCTAGGTATGTCTCATTGTGGGCGACCTTGATGCTCTGCTTTGTTAAGAACCATCGGGAAAAGGAATGGCCGGATTCCTTATCGATCTCGCGCTATGTGAATTCTCCTATGCGGATAAATGCAGCGAAGGCTAGGGTAAAGGCAGTGCGAAGTACAATGTAGTCGTATTCTGACCCTTGCAGGTGGCGGAGGAAATTCAAGAGATGGGGACGGGTTAGTGGACTTCGTAGTTGGCGCTCTGGTTAATTATTGTCCCTTTTAAATCCCTTAATTGTTCTCTCTAATCTGGGGTCTCAGAAGGCTGTGCAGTCAATACCAAGATCGTGTTGGTATGATTTTATTCCTGCGAGGTACAGCTTCATGGTTTTTGCCTTCACAGTTCCCACTAAGGTGCAGAGCCATTCAATCAGCCATGTAGCCTGTGCAGGGAAGCATCCACCACCCTGGTGCTGAAAATTGGAAAGGGTACAAAGGAGGACGAAGTAGGCCTTAAGAGTGTTGTAGTTGCGCCGTGTTGTGGGTACGAGATCACGCAGGAGGTAGTAGGCTGCAGTGGCTGAGAGTCCCGATTGCTGAATGTTAGCAACCCACGTTTCTAGAGGTTGCATGGTGGGTATATCAACTGTTGTGCCATGTCAGCAATTCTCTGGGTATCTAAACGTAAGAGCGCATCTGCTAAAGCGTTCTCTTTAGTTGAAATCCCTTGTGTCCCTAGCTCAAGGTCGTGCTCGGCTGCCAGCAGACAACATCTCTGCAAGACGATTTTACTCAGCCAAATCTTCCACCAGTACAGGATTGCCTGCTCAACGGCGCGCATCTCTAGGATCTTGATGTGTTCTCTGACATGTGTCCGAGAGGTCGGTAGTGCTATTGAGAATGCGGAGTCTGGTTGGGAAGCGGTTTGGGCTTTGCTTGTACAGAAGGCCCCTAAGCCTTTGGAGCTAGCTGCATCTGTCTAGACAAAAATTGTCTCTCTTGCCTGTGTAAAAATAGACCATTCCGGTGACCCAGAAAGTAGCTCCGCCCACCAAGCCAAGTCCTTCCATTCTTCGCTGGATATCTGCCGACACTGGTGTCCATTTCCAGGGGGAAAATACAGCTCCACATTATATAGTCTCCGGAGGAAGGTCGGGCCGAGAGGCACTACGAGTAAGGCGAAGTTAAGATATCCAGTAATGCATTGTAAGTCGAGTAGAGAAACGGACCGCTTTGCTAGTGCCGTTTGGACTATGGTGTGTCCCTTGAGGAGTTTATTAGGGTGAAGCTTGATGACCATTAATGTTGTGTCTACTTTGATCCCCACGAAGCTGGTTCTACTTCCCTCCTTGCTCTTGGAATCTTTGATACTGAGCCCAACCTCGCCACACAAGCTAGTAAATAGTCCCGTGTACCATTCTAGCTCTGATCCTGCTGGTAGAACTAAGAAAAGTCATTGAGATAGTGTATTACAGAAACTGGCAGGTTTAGTTGCTTGAGCTGATCTTCCAATAGCCAATAGAAGACTTGGGCAAATAGGTTCAAAAGATATGGGGCTGTCCGCCGTCCAAAGGGGAGGAAAAACTCGGTATAGTATATGCTCCGCCAATGGAGGCCTAGGAGCGGGGAGTCCAGAGGGGAGACTGGTATATAGTGAAAGGCTGACTCAAATTCTGGTTTTACCAGAATACAATTTTTTCCCCATCACTGCACAGCTTCTTCTGCATCTGCTATACTAGAATATGCCATCGTCCCGTAACCTTCTGGGAATGTGTTGTTTATTGAGGTGGAGCCCATTGCAGCATAGGAGAGGTGGTGTATGCGTCTCTTGCTACTGTCTGCCCTGTCGGTCAAACCCAGAGGCAAGGCGATGTACTGCTTGGGCAGGGAAGTAATCTCTGAGAATAACTGTGAACGGTTTTTGCTCAGCTCTTTTTCAATATCAGATCTTACTAGTGTGGCATCTATCATTGCAGATGTGAGGTTTGGATTAATTGTGGTTGGCTGGCAGGGCCGCTTGTGGCCGATTCCTGTCCCGAATTTGCATCTGCCTATAGTGGTAGAGATTATAGCTTGGTTGAAGAATGTGCTGGTAAGTCGCCGCCATCGTCTAGGGTTTAGTTGGCCAGGAGGTATTGGGAAATCGTGCAGGGTAAAGAGTGTATACTAGATGGAAGTATTTAGGTGGGCTTGTTGTTGGCTAACAGGGCAGCTGGGGGGATGGTAGCTTGTAGTAGGGGCAAGGTAGGATTTCATGATGACGGGAGAAATTTCTTTGGTAGGTGTGAGTTTAGTATTATGATTGCAGGAGTTAAAGTAGGAGGAGCTAGTACAGATAGAGTATACTGGGAGGGGCATAAAGGCTGCGTGGCAGGGTGGTGCAGGGGGAGGAAGGGTTAGGGTATATGGAGTGCTAACATCTATAGTGGCTATTGTGGGGAGCAGCATTGCTTTGGGGGCATTAGTGTACGCGGTGGCTGCTGCCACAGTTGATGCAAGCATGTTGAAAGCGGCATTGCGCTAAGCTACACTCTCTGTAGTTCCAGTTCCGACAGGGTTATGCTGTGGTAGATACGAGCGCCAAGCTGGAAGTAGCTGCGGTTGAATGATTTTGGGTAGAGAGAGGGTAGCTGGCAGGTGATCCGGCCCCAGCGGAACACTTTCTCTGATAGGTAGCTCGAATGTTCTTCACGATGGGATTGTCATTGGCTTCTGAGTTTGGCTCCAGGCAGGCCGGGGTACCGGGTATGCAAATTATTTTAACATGATCAGTTGGCTATCGAGCTGTCCCTATTCTTCTGGTTGATAGATGCTCTTTCCGCTAGCAACTCTCTTCCTGTGGAACTGAAAGTGGTATGCTTTCACTTCATCCCAGGTGTATTTCTCCAATAGGTCATAGAGGTTCATGGTATAAATGCACAGAGAGGTGGCCAGCTCACCCTGGAGACCATAGGGTGCTAACTTGATTAGGATTGCAGTATAGGCCATCCATGCTTTGAAAAAACTGCTCATGCTGTAATCACTCTCTCTTCCATCTCTTTCAGTCTGCTCAAACTCGATTCCTTTAATATTAATTATTTGACTGGTTTCAGCTCTATCCCTCTCGCTAGCTAGCAAGCGATATATATTGGTAGGTTTGAATCAGTTCTTTATAGTTTAGACCAGAGTGCTTCGTTCCACCCCGGGGAACAAGGTCTCAACACACCCAACAATCCCAGATATGCTCTCACCTTCTGCTAGTGTCATATGGTGAGCAGGGTTCAATATACCGTTGGCTCTTGCTCAGTGGTTATTGGCTCTTGGCTGTTCTGTGCTTGCAGTTGAGCTAGCTGGGCTTCTAACTGGGCTATTTTTGCAATAGTGGAGATTGCGGGGGATGGCTATGTACCCAGGGGATGGTAGCACAGTGTAGATGGACTAGGTTGGGCTAGGCTAGGTATGCGGTGGTTCTGGGAGTTCTGTTGGTCAAGAACCTGATTGACAATATCCTGTTGGTGAGAGCGAAGTAGTTCTCCCATGGTATGGGGGTTAATGGATTGCTCCAGTGTTGAGACTGGGTGAGGCTCATTGTCTCTCATATGGGGTGTGGTCGTGGCCATTTCCGGTTCTGCAAGTGTGGTGCTACTGTGGGACCTCAGAGTTTGACTCTGGGTTCCTGTATTGTCCGCTGAGGAGACTGAATACTCGGAGTACTTGGGTCGCCTTCATCACTGTCACTTCTAGCATCATTGGTGATCTCGCTCTGGAGGCCAACGGGGAGAGTTGCCTGGTCCTGGCCATAGTGGTTAGGCTGTTTCCGGCTACGCGTATTCTTTCGAATGCCTCGCAGAGCCCTTCGCATATTGGCACATGTAGCATGTCCTCTACCTGCTGCTGATCACCTGGGTGCCATTATATCTGTGGTTGTGATTAGTTATAGGGTACGAGGGGTTAAAACAAGGAGTTAAGGGCGCGTTTTGCGCTATATCGGGAAGGAGATAACAAAGAACGCGAGGTGTAGGAAGCAGGTTGTAGGAAGCGTTGCGATCGGGTGGTCAAGAAGCTGGGAGCTAGAGTGTGTATTAGGGGTCTGTGGATTGGGGGTCTCAGAGCTATGACCCCGCCCTGGACCAACAAACGGGAATACCCTTTTCTGCCAGAAACCGGGTCATGGTTCCTGCCCCTTAGTGGGCTCCAATGTGCTTTGCCCAATTGGCAATGGGTTGTTCCAACCCTCCGTTAATTTAGGATGCATAAAAAGGGAAAGCGAAGAACAGAAAAGAAGAAAAGATAGTTATCATAGCGGAAAAGAGCACGAGCATGTAGTATAAGTACTGGTATCAGGGTAACACCTGAAAGTATGTAGGTTAAAACAAGGCAAAGAAAATGCCACCGTCCCACTACCGTAAAAACTCTGGCTATTCGCAGTGGCCTCCGCCTCACTATTCTAGTGGCTCGTTTAGAGAAGCTCTTAAGAAGGGTTAGCGCGTTCCTAGCACAGTATAGCTTGTGTCCCTTGGCTGCGTTGAATCGCATTAACTGGTTTTCATGATTTTGTTTAGTCGCCAAGCTAAACCCAATGTGAACTAATCTGGAATCCAATCTACAGGAACCTCCGAAGACGGCGAATGGCAAGTGTTTTTACGGTACTCCGGTAGTTGTAGAGTGTCGGTGCAATCTCAATTACCCCCCGAGAAGGCAGTATGAATTCCTGATCGACTATTGCAATTTGAGGAAAAAAGCGGGGAAATTCAATTCCCCGGCTTTTGGCAGGGTTCATGTTTGTGCATGGTCTGCCACACACTTGGTTAATATGGTAGTCTGCAGGAACGCAGATTCCGTCTCTCTAATCTCCTCCGCCCATCCATCAACCCTCTCCCCACCCCACACCCCTCCCCATTCTCCATCTACTCCCACTTGTTTTGGGGCTATCTTTAAACTTCAGTATAGTCCTCCACTATTTCTTTTCTCTTTGGCAGAAATGCGAAGAGACTTGTGCTCACCCTTGTGAAGTCTATATTGTTGGGGAGTCAATATCGCGAATAGATGTCCCATCAGAAGCTGATGGTCCACGATTGCTCCTCCCGTCGCTTGGCTATTATCAAATCGTATCGTATCGTTCGTGACTTTGGGGTTGAACAATAAATTTCTTTATGTGGGATTGTGAGTTTTGGAAGAGACCTAACATCGAGTGTTGATACGTTGGTTTGTTCTTTGAGATATCGCTGTGTTGGCCGGGCGCCGCAGCAGTAGCATCGGGTGGGCGGAGGTGAAGCCTGTGCTCGACATTCTGATTAGGTTTTGTCTACATTGGATATGAAGGCATTTTTGCCGGCTCGCTGGTGGCATGGCATTCATTCAGGTGGATGGGGGGAGGTCATGATATAGTATAGTTCCCTTATGCTTCCTGGCATCATCAACCCTTCTTTTTTTAAGACCCGCACCCGCTGCCTAACCCAGTTATGATATGTCATATTGTTACTGTATAGGTCTTGATTAAGGTCCTTTCCCAGGCAAGTGAGTGGATAGAAGTAACCGAGGTGGACACTGTGGCAGAGAAGCACTCGGGAGTCGTGTTCCGGGTACCGGCAATAGGTTATACAATTGAACTTTGAGTACTGGTATCTCTATAGTACAGTCTTCTATATGATAATGTAGTAAGGTCACCCACTGAGAAGTGACACAACACCTAGAAGTGACACAGTCTCATATTGCGCAATAAGTGGTGATGTCAAAGCGTATTGGCATCACCGGGACCTTAAATTTCAAGCAATCACAACAAAAGACATATCAGAAGAATGCCAGAGATGGTATAAATACATCCAAAAAGAGTGGAGAAAAGAACAAGCTTGAAAAAAAACATTTCAGTCCAAGTAGACAAGGGGGTGGGGTGGGTGAGGGGGGGGTCATAGAAGTAGAATAAAAGGTTGTCAGTTGATAGTAGACTTCCGAGTTCGCAGGGTCATATGCAAGGAGGAGACAGGTATGAGTCGGCTGGATGGAGAGAGTGGCGGAGGAGGAAAAGGAAGTAGGGCGAGACCTAAAACAATTGCCGAGGACCATTCAGAATCGCTTATATCCTCCGGTGTAGTTTCATCACGGGAAACCTCTTCAGAATCAAGAACTAGCACATGGGGAGTTTATGCAATGTGATAATGCTCGTCTGCCTTCCCCAGGGTCTAGGTGTAGCAATAGTTGAAGGCGCAGTGGCCAAGTTTCTTTTTCCCTTTAAGGATCCCTTGTGAACCCGTACAGGGTATTGCCTAAACTTTTTCGGATGGCCAGTCGGGCCTGTTTCTTCTCATCTTTCAAAAGACGAGGGTCCCCCAGTTCCATCAGTTCCGCTCCATCAAGCACCCTTGCCTCACTCAACTTTCAGCGATCTGTAGCATTGTAGAGCGTATCGCTATGTTGCAGCTTCAGGCTCATCTCTCGCAAAAGTTTCTTAGAAGCGATTTCTTCCTCTAACTGATGGCCCTAGTGAGCTCATTATAACCTCACCCAATCTAAACTTGAATCTGAATTCTTGAGAGTGATGTTGGCATGTAGATTTCCGGCAGCCACGACCTGATGGCGTATCTCCCTGCTTCCGCTTGGCTTTTTAATAATCCCAAGACTATCCCACCTCATCTCAACTGTTGGGTTAAGCTTCCCCAATACCCGCCGTGGATTGAGAGGAGATATCCCACTTGCAGCAAAGGATTGGCGAATATTAGAAGAGGTGAAGGTAGCCTGATGGTCTTCAGTCAAGAATGGAATAAAAATAGACTTCTTAATTCCCATAACATTTTGATCCGAAGGAATATAGTTGTCAACTGCAAGGCCGTAAAAGTGTTAATAGGGGCCCACTAGTCCCACATCTAGTGGTTGAAGTAAGTGTGTAGAATGGGGGGGGAGGCAAAGGAGCAAGGTGCTATTTGAAAATCATAATGATACAAATTCAAAGGTTATATGAGATCCATGACCATCAAATATGAGTAGGCGGGGGAGATCACCATATCTTTTCTTACTTTCTGGTAGGAAAACCTTTTGCAGTCACTCCATTGCTAACTGATCATCTGTCCAACCTTTTGGTAAGTAGCTGAACTGGTACATCCTTTTCTTCTCCGTTAAACTCTTATACCACCCATATAATACCCTGCATATTTGTTTCTCACAAAAGGTGACACCACAGTTCCATCTCCCCCAACTGTCTCAATGAGAGTTACTAGTTCCCTCTTTCCATCATGTGTAACTCAGGGATTTCGTCTTCCATGCCAGCATATCACCTTTGCTCATGAGGCCAGTCCCAAGATGAATCCATTCTCGTCTATATTATAGATCTGAAAATCCCGCAGTCCATGCTCTCGGATTATTTTACCAAGTTTGGCAAAATAGTTGCACAAAACCTCCAGATCATTGACATAGGTACGCTGTCGCTCCAACCGAGTGCTCAACTTCAATGCCAGATTAGAGAGCCTTTTCAGAAAGTAGGAAATCTAGTTTTTCACAAACGGAAGGGGTGGTTCGCAGTTCGGTTAGATTCCAAGTGACTGGCCATATTGTTAACCATATCATGGCACAGTGGAAAGCCAATATCATCCTGGTTAAAAAAACACTTTACAATAGCCTTCTCTTGTGGTGGTATGAGGTGTTACTGCTCTTCAGGTGCCGCAACTCGCTAGAGTGAGTGGGAGTTAGGTCTCAGTAAGTTGTCAATAGAGGATCCGCCTTTTGAAATCAACGGCTTCACTACCAACGGCGCCATTGGACTCATCGCCTGATTTTATTGCATGAAGAGCCCATTCAAGCCTTTCTTCAGGGGGAGATTCCTTATTCTTTAGAGGTTTAATAGTGTTTGTTGTAGAGTTAATTATTTGCACCTTTTGAGAGTAGGGTTAACATATTTTACCAGGATACAGCTCATTACAGAGATCTGGCTCGGTGCCAAGCTACCCTGTAATGCACACCCTGCTTATAGTACCGAGAGGGTCTGTAGATCACTAATCTCTATAACACGACATCAAATTTTGCAGAATGTTATTAAACAAGCCACGGAAGAAGAACCAAGCCGAAGAAAGTATCCAAAGAGCGATTCGTCACTATCGGCATAGTGATGAGCCCTCTATTCGCTCCTCTGCTGAGAAGCATGCGGTTGCGTAGTCAATACTACGAGGAAGGCTGCGGGATAGAGTATCCTGGGAGGTGGGACATCTCCAGCAGCAAGTCTTGATACAATATAAGGAAATCTCCATAGTCCGATGTTGTGAGTGGTTGGACAAGTGGGGTCATCCAGCCAGGTTGACTGTGGTAAAGGGAATATCCGAGGCCATAGTAGCTCGGAGGATGAAGAATCGGTCGTTGGGAAAAAACTGGATCACCCAGTTTCTGAACCGACATCTCACCTTAGCCATGAAGCTCTGTACTCGACTTGATTGTCAGAGAGCTCTAACGAGTGATCCTATCCTGTTGAAGGAATATTTCAATAAGGTATAATTGTGATAATATAATACAATTAAGAGTAACAACTAATTTTACTACAAAATTGAAAACATAATAAAATTTTACAATATATCACATTCAAATATCTACAACATAGATGAGAAGGGTTTCAGGACGGGGGTTACTTTGTGCTACGAAGTGATCGGTAAAAGAGAATCGTGCTTGCCAAAAAAGATACAGGTTGGATTGACAGAGTAGGTGGCAGTAATTGAGATGGTATCTTGGAACAGGTGAGCACTACATACCATGATTATTGATAATGGGCTGGTATGCTAGGTGTAAAAAAAAGGATTAGGGTATGTTTAAAGTATCGGAGAAGGGCTGAGGCAACGAAGTACAGTGGTTAAAGTGGTTGAGGGATATATTTGATGTGGAAACAAAGGAGAGTTGAGTATTGGCATCAACTCAAGAGTAATAAAAGAAATCTAAATCTAGACTGACTGGCCTGTAGTGGTGGGGATCAGTATCGCCTATTAATACTGGACGGGCACTCATCCCATTTCAATTGGGAATCTTGTCACAAATGTGGCTTGGCAAGGAACAGGTTTTCACATGACGCATGTTGATGAGTCACAGGTATGTTATTGTTTCACACATATGACTCACTCGAGTCATATGATTTATTATATTATGTTTTGCACATGACTCAATTATGAGTCATAGGAGGTGTGCCTAGCAAGTATGCCTTGCGAGTGTGCCTTGCGGGTATGCCTTGTGCATACGATTTATGTTTTACACATGACCTCATTGTGATATCATGGGTTTTGCATATATGACTCATTCGAGTCATATGACTTGTTTATTGCGTTGTGATTGGTTTATGAGTTTTTAGTATATGACCTCATTACGAGGGTGTGGGTTTCGAGCATGTGACCACTTTGGCCATATGAATGGTTTGTTCTGATTTGGTTTCACCTATGTGACCACTTTGGATCACATGACCATGGGCGGAAAGAACACTATATAACGAGACCGATATGGCCAAGGAGGATAGGTTCTTTAAGATTTGTTCTAACTACTTTTCCTCCTTCATTCACCTGGTGTTGGACATGAAGGTTCGGTGTCAATCCAATCAGAGCCCTTGATTTCTCTCTCACGATTGCCTTCAGGTCTTTAACTTTGAACACCTTTCAGTGGCTTCGTTTTTATACCTACTCCTACATTTGCTGGAAGTCTTTTGTTCCTTCTACTTATCCTTTCGGTTGTTCACTACTGTTGCCTCCTTACAGTCGCAATGGCTAAGCGAGCCTCCGCCCCTTCTGCTATATCCGCTCTAGCTTAGTTGGTGGTTCTGTCTCGTGCAATCGAGAAGAACTTCGCCCTAGAGGCCAAAGACTCTGGCCTTCAGCATTACATTTCTGTCCTTTCTCTGCGATTCAATCGCGCTGAGAAAGTAATATCTACCTTGTCAGCTGCCCTGGCCTCTGAACACCATAGAGTTCGCAGTTTGGTCATGATTCTGGCGGCTAAAGCTCCTACAGTTATCCTCTTTTTACTCATCCCGTCTGTCGCTTTGGTTACTACAGTGGTCTCCCTTGACTGGGGTGGGCTAGATCTTGAGATTTCTTAGGGTCCAGCGCAGGAGCTCCGTCAGGGGAATGTTGCACCAATAGTTATCTCCGCTCCTCCTGCAGTTTCGGTTGTGGATAGTGGTGTGGGTAGACCGGTTTCTGATTTGTCAGGTATGGTTGAGGTGCTGGCTCTTGGTGTAGGTGGGATGGATTCTGGTATGGTGGTACCAGCTGCGGTGGTATCACCTTCTTTGGTAGGGAAGGTGCCTCAGTTCTCAGTGGCTGAGCCCGTGGCTGGTCAGGGTAAGGCCTCAGGTCACATCCCCCCTGTGGCGGTAGATGGTGATGAGGATAACCTGTCCACTCCTGTTGCTATACCTGCGCCCGGGAGTTGGAAGAGGAAGAAAAACATGAAGCGCCTGGTCAAACAAGACAAGACCTCACTGGTGCCACTTGTCTCTACCTCGCAAGGATCATCGCCTTTGCCAGTTTGCTACCTCAAACAGGCTACCACAGAGTCCGCGGTGGGCTCACTGCCCATGGAGTGACTTGAGGAGTTAGAAGAGGAGTTGAATACCTGAGCCTGTTCGGTCAGGTGCTGGCTGCTTGAGGACTATCTCGTTCTGGGTACTTCCATCCAGGTGTTTGGGCTGCACTGCTAGTGTGATGTCCCCCTGATTGTCTACGATGGTTCGTGCCCCTTTGGCAAGGGAGTCCTTACCCTCTAAGTTGGCTTTCCATCTGGTCTACGTGCTAGGACATTGCGTGTTTCTTTTGTTTGGGAATAGGAACGGGTGCCGGAGTGGTTGGTGGGGTGTCCTACGATTATTGAGTGGGCGCTCTCAGAGGGGCTTTTACTGTAGAGGAGGATATAGCGGCATCACATTGTGGTGCTGGTAGCGGAATTCTTGTATTTTGTATGATTAACCTGGCTGACCGGTGGGCTGGGCTGAGGAGGCTATTTCTTTACCATTGATGGCTTCGTATTTGGTGTTTGTGTTGTAGCATAGTGTGGGCATGTTGGAGGTACGAGATTGGAGGTTTAGTTAGTCTGTAGATCGTGGTATCTGGATTGCGACAACCTGGGAGCCCGGCCGTGGGGCTCATCGCATGCCAGTGTTGGCGGTACGAGTTTAAATAAAATTAGATTCAATTTTATGTAAGTTTCCTACTCATTAGTTGAACAAATATAAAAGACCTTTACGATCTTTGTCTTTATTGCAACGTTATCATTAGGCCAAGGAAAGCTCTTTACGAAGATGAGTTAGAGAAAGCTTACAATACGTGTTCTCTATAGGAGACAAAGGTCTTGTCCTATCGGTAATGTAGGCAGAGCCCTTGTGCTATCGTAAGACTAAGGAAAGAAACACCAGAAAAAGAGAACTTTTGTTGCCCATCGCCAAGAACTAAGAGTTTGAGGAGGCATCCTTACATTACAAAGTGTCACCTAGTGTGACGCCAAATAATAAGAGATGGCATGCTTCAACCAAGACAGGGAAGGAGATATCGATATGAACAATCAAAACCTTAACCTAGGGGGATTAAGCTATATCACAGATTCCGTTTCTGCTGAACCCGCAAGAGTAATGAGCCCAGTAACCCGAAAAAAAGGATCACAAGCTGATAGCTCTCCTGCAGGAACTCCACGACCCAAGAGGATGTCAGGATCCACAGTACCCGAGCCACCTGTCCTGGCTGCTCCGGCACCAGGTACTAGTATACTTGGAATGACTGCAAATCAGGTTCAGGCATTTCTAGCGGTAACACAAAACACAGGACAAGGAAATCTCTAGCGACCGAAAGCAAAAGAACCTGACATGTACGAAGAAGCTGAAGACAAACTACGAATATTCTTATTGCAATGGGAAGGCTATTTCTCCGTCAAGGGATATGGTGAACATCATGACGAGATTAAAATTCCCTTTATGGAATCTCTGTACAGAGGACGTGCTGGGCAATTGATTATGGCATCCCAAGATGGAAGGAAACTAAGGGACTGGGTCACCGAAGCAGAGTTCAAGGTAGTCCTATTGGAACAATTTGGCAATTCCAATGCCAAAGGAACTGCATGACGAAGGTTGGAGAAACCCTAATAAGGAAAACAGACATATTGAGCATACTGTAACGAATGTCGACTGTTGGAATAGGAAGCAGAATTCGGTGATACCAGTCTCTATATCATCCTGCTATGAAAGAGTAGTCAAAGACTACAAGAAGCGTGGGGAATCTCTGACTTACACTATACAACTTCAGAATGATTTGCAAGATGGGCGTTCCATAAGGAAAGCAAACAAATCATGGTTCAAAATAACACGGAAAATACCATAGAATATAGGACGGTCGAATCATCCAGGAATACTAATGGAACCTTCTGACCACAAGTAACGTGAAACGAGAGCATAACGTTACTATAAGGCGAACCAATGGAATTGGACAAAACAAGATCAGGACAAGCATTCAACCTATCCTAGGAAGAATATGCTAGGAGAATGAAGGGAAAACTCTGCCTGAGATGTGGGAAGGTAGGATATCGGATAAGAGAATGTTGAAGCCGACTAGACAATAGATACCAAGGAGCTAAGACAGCTGGAAACAATGGTTTCCAATTGCAAAAGAAAATCAACATCTGCCAGCTGATAGCCGAGTACATATCGGTGGAAGGCGACGAGGGTACCTAGTAAACGGTGGCCTGGGAGACCCAAGATGTGGACCTGGAAAGCCCATCAAGTTAGCGAACTATTACACGGTACTACACATACAAAGGGCAGAAGAAAACGGAGATCACGTGATGATCAAAACAATCATATATATCAGAAAGCATGAAGAAACAATGATATATGCAATGCTAAACTCGGGAGCAACCGAAGATTTTATTGAAAAAAGAATTTGCAACAAATATGAACTCCACACCAAGGAAGTGAAGAAAGAGAAACAACTCTACCTGGCAGATGAAAAGCCAAGCACACTGGGTCCTATAACCCATACAGTGACAGTACCTATAGACATTGACAGCCATAGAGAAACAGCAACCTTTCAGGTAGCAGATCTCAAGAACTATGAGATAGTCTTAGGAATGCTATGGTTACTAAAACATAACCTGACGATCGACTGGAATGCGAACAAAATGACCTTTACCAGTGAACTGTGTGCAACACGATATCTCAACAGCTCACTTGTAGTCTACTTGACACCGATATGAGAAGCGCAAGAAGAAACTTTGCATGCAAAGTTCGCTGAGATGGGGCAAGATAAGAGGGTCCGGATACAAAAGCTAGACCAAGGGGCAAAAGTGCCTACCAAGGGTTCCAAAGGGGCAGCAGGACATGACCTGCATGCCAACAAAAAAACCAAAATAGCTGACAATGGGCAGGTAATGATAGTGGCAGGAATAGCCATTGGACTACCAGAAGGCAACTATGGATGGATAGTACCATGCAGTTGTCTAGCAGTCAGTCATCGACTCATGATCATGGCAGGGGTATTTGATGCTGACTACATAGGTGAAATCAAAGTAGTCTTCGCCAACCTGGCTCAAGAGCACTACGAAGTGCATAAAGGTGACCAAATTGCACACTTGATAATCGAAAAAATCAACTAAGAGGATCTACACAAAGTAGGTCACCTGGAAGAAACTACAAGGGGAAATAGGAGATTTGGAAGTACAGACCAAAACCAGCCTGATACAACAAAAAGAATGGAGATCAAGGAGATCATAGCACAAGCCTTTAGTCAGTACATATCGAAGAGGAGATACAAGGGAAATCCTCAAATGGATATATGAAGACGAAAAAGCGGTCCTTGAAAAAAATCAACATCAACATATAACTAGCAATCCAAGATAAGAAATATCAAAGCAAAAAAGGATGGAACGAATTAATTCCAAAAGAATATCATCAGTTCACGAATCTATTCCACTAAGAGGAAGCCATGGGGCTACCACCCCGAAGACCAGGGATCAACCACCAAATTCCGGTAGACAAAGCCGAGAAAAAGTGAAAAACAGAGGAAATTCCCTGCAAGAGGTTATACCCACTAGGAGAAGCGGAGCTCGAAGAGCTTAGAAAGTACATCGAGCAAAACTTAAAGTGAGGATGCATCAGAGACTCAAGATATGGAATATTTGAATACTTGTTTATGCCTTTCATGCTAACCAATGTGCGGGCTTCATTCCAATGATGGATCAACGAGGTACTCAATGAGAACCTCGACAGATGTTGCATTGTATACTTAGATGATATACTCATCTACTTGGAAAACATGCAATAACACCAGAAAGATCTCAGCAATATCATGGCCATAATATACAGATCAGGAATGAAGATCAAACTAACGAAATGCAAATTCCAGAAAGAAGAAACCCAATACCTCGGATTTATCATCAATCGGAGTAGGGTCCAAGTCGATCCAGTCACACGAGCCGCAATATGGGATTGGGCCAAACTAAATAACAAAACAGATATTGAATACTTTATGGGATTCTGCAACTTTTATTGAAAGGTTATAGAAGGGTTTAGCAGGCTTGCAAAACCACTCTATAACTAAACCAAGAAAAACAAGAAAAGGGAATGGGGAAAAACAGAACAAAAAGCATATGATGCCATTTGGAAATATCTAACCTCAGCACTAATACTGGTACACTTAGACGCAAACCGAAGAACAATAATCCAAATAGATGGCACGAAATATTTATACTCTGGCATATATTCGCAATAATGCGAAGACAGAAAATGCAGGCCCCTGTCTTACCGATCCCAGCCAATGACCCCCGCGGAGTGCAACTATGACATTGCAAACAAAGAACTATTAGCAATAGTTCAAGAATGAAAGGAATACAGGAGATATATTCTGAACAACTGCCATCGAGTCCGAGTTCTAACTGATGACAAGAATCTGGTCGTGTTCATGATTATGAAGGAATTGAATGACTGCCAGATAACGTAGATTGAACACCTCAGCAAATACAACTTCAAAATCGAATACCGACTAGGTAAAGAGAGCGAAAAGCCCGACAATCTCACAAGAATCACAAGTGACAAACCACAGAAAAAACAAGACGAATCAATCAAACAAAAAACACGAAAACTATTACCAAAAACATATTTTGAGGCGATGGAGGATATCCAATTCAAATCAACAGAAGCCAAGGAGATTGAGATGGCAAACGAAAAGAATAAAATAATTTAATCAATAAGAGAAGCATTGAAGGAAGGAAAAAAGGAGATATATGGAATTGCTCAAGGTTTATGCCAATGGGAGGATGGAAACATATGGTACGACAGAAAAGGAGCGATTCCGGAAGAAGAAAAGATAAGAACGGATATTATATGACAACACCACTATATCCAAATGGCAGGACACAGAGGAACAGCTTAAACCACAGAATTCATCACGAGGTTATTCTATTGGCCTGGACTACATGAAAATGTCAAAAGATATGTTCACAATTGAGACATATGCCAAAAGAGGAAAAGGGCTAAACACGCAGTATACAGATTACTGAAATCAAACCAAGTTCCCAAATGACCATGGGAAACAATTACTATGGATTTCATCACAGTCCTACCATTATCGGAGAAATGCGATAGTATCCTGGTCATGGGAGATCACCAGACCAAAATGAGTCATTTCATTCCTGTCAGAAAAGATATGAATATGAGAGATTTTATACAAACATTCTTCCAAAATATCTTCCAACTTCATGGCCTCACAAAGAATATCATTACAGACCAAGGAAATCTATTCACATCAGGGCTGTGGAAACAGGTAATGGGAGAAATAGGAATACAAAACAAGCTGAGCACCGCATTTCACCCACAAACAGATGGACAAACGGAATGTGTAAATGCAATACTGAAACAGTATTTACGGGCCAACGTTAATTACCAACAAGATGATTGGTATAAACTGCTATCAATGGCTGAATTCACATAGAGCAATAGAAAGCAAGAGACAATTGGCACGACACCGTTCTTCGGGAATTATGGACAACATCCAGAAAGTCAGGCCAGTTATCCTACAATTAATCATATAATACCGAATAAGACAGACATGGGAAAACTACACAAGGCATTACAATAGGAAATGAGTCAAGCACAACAACAGTAAAAAGAACAATACAATAAGCATCGATAACCAGATCAAAACATACAACTGGGAGATATGGATGGTATGGCTAATACCACGGAATCTCCATACAATGCGACCATGAAAGAAATTGGACTACAAGACAATCGGACCATTTAGTAGACTGGAAAGAGTAGGCAGCAGAGCTTATAAACTCGACCTTCCCTCCTCAATGTAAAGACACAACACATTGCACATCTCACTCCTCAAATTACACAATAACAACAAGTTTCCCTTACAAACAATTGTTCCTCCTCCCTCAATAGAACTCGACGGAGAACCAAAATACGAACTCAATGAAATAGTAGATTCTCGCTTCTTCCACGGTCATCTCCACTATGGAGCTAAGTGGAAGGGATATTCACCCAAACACGATAAAACTTGGTACTATGCACAAAGTTTTGAACAAGTACAAGATGACTTCTCAACCTTCCACGAGCGATATACTGGCAAGCTGAGCCCACATAGTGATTACGTGCAACCAAGCCAGAGGCGAGCAAAGACATTGTGCGCCCTTTCAACCACCTGAGGGCTCGGGCGATAAGCATTACCAAATCAAACCAACCAGCCCCGATTACTCATTCATGGGTCCGACAGATGGGGAACTCAAGGAAAGAGAATAACAGGTAAAGCATAAGGCAATGTCATGGACGGTAGGCTACGATGACGGATGCCAAACACATTTTGGCGACAAGGAAGACTCAGGATCGTTCCCGAGAGAATATCGGAAGCGTGGTCCACACCCAGATCATATCCTGAAGCCTTGGCAAAAATGCTTCATAAATGGGGACAGAATGCACAGGACGTAAAAGCTCTCTGCGGGATACTACCCACAGAAGAAGGAAGCAAGAAAGAGTTGCGAAGAGAGGATGCCAAGATGGCTAGGGCCATGATGACATGGTTCTGGGAGCGAGGGGCCCAAAACTCCTCACCAGATATAGAACCGGACATTAGGAGCATATACAGGCAAATCTGATGACTCCAGGAACAACCTAGTCGGGCTAAAGCTACAATTTCGGCAAACAACAAAATGATCACAGAGTTACAACAGTTGAAGAATGTTCAGCGGCACATGATCGAGATGGTAAATCTGACCTCAGAGTCAGTAATGGTCAAGTGGAAGATGCCGGATAAGAAACTCTAAAAATTGAGGAGGACCATGCAGGCAGCCGGATGGGAGCTCCTGAAACTGTGAAAAAAGGCGTAATAGGACTCAGGCTTAGGGAAAGAGGAGCTAATGTCATGAATGTGGCTTGGCAAGGAAAAGGTTTTCCCGTGACGCATAGTTATAAGTCACAGGTATGTTATTGTTTTACACATACAACTTACTCAAATCATATGATTTATTTTGTTATGTTTTACACATGACTCAATTATGAGTCATGGGACATTCACCTAGTGAATATGCCTTGTGAGTTTGCCTTGTGGGTATGCCTTGCGCATACGATTTACCTTTTGCACATGACCTCATTATGAGGTTATTGGCTTCACGCATATGACTAATTCGAGTCATATGACTTATTTATTGCATTATGATTGGTTTATAAGTTTTAGTACATGACCTTGTTATGAGGTCATGGGTTTTGAGCATATAACTACTTTTATTATATGACTAGTTTGTTATGATTTCGTTTCACACATGTGACTACTTTAGGTCACATGACTATAGGTAGGAAGAACACTTTATAAGGAGGGGGATGTGGCCGAGGAGGATAGGTTCTTTACGCTTTGTTCTAAGTACTTTTCCTACTTATTACTTTAATGAATATAAAAGACCTTTATGATCTTTGTCTTTATTGCGACATTATCATTACGCCAAGGAAAGAAATTCATGAAGACGAGTTAGAGAAAGCTTACAATAGGCGTTTCCGATAGGAAACAATGGTCTTGTACTATCAGTAAGGTAGGCAGAGGCCTAGTGCTATTGTAAGACTAAGAAAAGAAACACGAGAAGAGAAGTATCATTCCCGGTCACCAAGCACTAACAGTCTGAAGAGGGATCGTTACAAATCTTTTGATTTTTACATCAATGTGAAAATTATTCCCCTCTGCGTTCCGGCCCACTCAACCCACCTACTTCAAGCACTAGACGTTGGACTTTTTAGTCCCTTATAGTGCCATTATAGTAATGGCTTAGATGACTGTATTTGTAAAGGCCATGTGGGAATGAATAAAGGGGAATTTCATCTTTTTGTATTCACTCTCTTTTCTGATTAAATTAATACTAAACTAGTATAAAACAGGATATTAATGCCAGCTGGAGACTGGCATTTACTCCTAAAAACATTCTTTGTACCTGGGAGGCAGTAGGAATTATTCCCTTCTATCCGCACTGTGCCTTTAGAGTGGTGAAGTGAATGGAGAAGGAGGTTGCCCCTGCTGAGAGCTCGGGTATCCGAGCAGGTTCTCATATCCTAAAAGCTCCCTGGCTAGTAAGCCTGGCTACCGGAACAGCAATCTCTCTGGTAGTACGGACTACTCCATCCTCCCAACATCTTAACGCTATCTACTCTAGCCTTTAGGAAGGCTTCCAGCAAACAATCTCGGACAAAATAGTGCAGAAGGAAGGTCACCGCCAATACAGGCAATTAATCTCCAAAGAGAAACAGGCAAAGACATGTGACCTTCAGAAGCTAACCCAGGCCACAGTAGTGACTTCTGAAACTGTAATTGAGTTACCGGAACAGTGGGAGAGGGTGGATGCTGCGAAGGCAGCCAGAAAAGCGAGCAAAGAGTTGGGCCAGCTAGGGCCATCGCAAACTGCTCAAAAATGAGCAATGGCCCTTGTTCTCTCTCCCATCAAATCTCCAACGCTGATGTGCACCTTTTTGCCATCCCTAGTGCCAGATGAGGCCAATGACCTGTGCGAAGAAATGGAAGTATTAGAGGTTGGGAGTGCGGGTTTAGGGGAAAATAGTGCAAGGGGGTTCCGGAAGCAATTCGGCTGCTTGGCAAACACTAATTATTGGTGAAGCGATTGAATTTCAGCATTCTGAGCTCTAACTGAGCCTTCTTTCATATCTATTAATCTCATTTTGTTCTTTAAAACTTTATAATAGGGAAATTTAAAGAGTGGTTGCTCCAGTGAGGTGCTAGGACCCTCTCATGACAGGAGACATATTGCGCAATTATGCCCGATCCGGATCTAGGTGATGAGCCGGTTCCCTGTAAAATACCTTATTCAGATCCCGGAAGCTTCGATTCAGCAGATCCCTGCTTGCGTCACTTCTAGGTGTTATGTCACTTCTCGGTGGCTGACATTATGCATACCGAGTAGTGTCCAGGTTTTCAGCTATACTCTCTCTCGCACGTACTAGTGCCTCCCTTGCTGTACCAGCATTACCTGAGCACTGGAACACCAAAACCTCTTACTTCTCCCTACTTTCCCACCCACAGAAACGCCATCTATTGGTGAGAGAAAATTCTTAAAATTTTGAAGATGCATAGCGCCACATCTATAAGTATGTAGTAAGGAAGGAAGGTTGAAGTCAAGTGATCAGACGAGATGTATTTAACGAATAAAGAATAAATACTAAATTAAAAGGCCTAACACTGCCGAACATATCTATTTATAAGAATGTTTTATAACTACTGTGATTTTATCTCAGCTTGGAGGCAGCTTCCATTGAATACCTTAAGCTTAGTAGTATTTTTGGTATGATACTTGAAGAGGCAAACGGTATTTAAGAAAGTTATGCCACGATCTGACCATTTGATAACTCATCCAATCAGATCTCTTTTCTACCATCAACGACTGGGGGTTGACAGCCAACATCCCTAGCACACTGGGCAGAGGTACCATATCCTACCGCAACTGATTCTGAATTGTGTGACGGGCCACAAGTAATGGAAAAGAATGAAAAGGGGAAGATGGGGCGAGGTGCGGACAGGAAGATTATACGAGTGATCTCGGGTGTTTATAGGCTCCCTGTTAAATATTTTCCAAAAACTATCCGGAGCAGTGTAACTCTGGAGCCGGAAAGGAATCCCAAGAATTCAATTTGTGGGTATGGTGGAAAGTGCCTAAAGGTGGGTCCTCCGGTGAAACAAGAAGTCCGTGGCAACGGATTGGAATTGAGCCCGGAATTGCCAAGACAACGATGCAATAATACCAGTGCTAGCAACCGTACTATACCATACTATAGATTGGTGAATAAAGCAAAAATCGAGAGATTTATTTAAGAAACAAAGGGTTTCTAAGAGGATGCTTCAGTTAAAGATACACAACGATGACTTTTACATACAGTATTAGTAAATTGAGCAGTTCCATAGTTCAATCACGCATAATATGCTTCACGTATTCGAGTACTCTTCCACCAGTATTTCAGTAGTAGAAGTGAAGGAATTTCCTGCAAAGCCTTTGATACCATCTTGACCAATGAAGGCCAATTATACTGGCAGTTCTTCCTCGTGTACCACTTTGCTCTTCCTCCTCAGTATTCAGTCCAATTTAGTTCATAGTAAAATTTGGGGAAAAACATGCAAAGATGGCCCCTCATCTCAATCTCCTCTTGAAGACGTGACTTTTGTTCTAAAATGTCTAGCTGTACTAACACTAGGCATCTTGCATAGCAAGAATCACCAAAATGACATCTGTCTTGTTTGTTCTTCCTGCTCTTACAGTCATATCTTAATCTGTTTTCTGGCCATCAGCCACGTTCCTGTAAAACTCTCTTGCAACCTTTTGGCTTACCTCTCTACTTTGGTGGAATAGAATAATTATCTATATCAAAGCTTGACTTTTGTATATATAGTATGAGTTCATTTGGTTTATAATACCATCCCTCTCAAAGATAAGGCTGTTTTCCACCAGGATCCATATGCGTATATGATGTACCCAGTGTATTAGGTGCATCTGCTGTATGGAAGGTGGCATGGTTGAAGAGAAAAAGTGCCAGAGCAGTAGGGAATGTATCTTCAAACATTGGAATGGCGATATTGAGGACCTGGTCTATTAGGATGTCCCCATTCCACCAAGATCCTTTACCAACTTTGATGTATTCAGTTGCCTGCGGGAGATTGATTTAAAGTCCTGGTATTGGTATATGGTCACAGGATTGTAGCGCTTTTGGTAATAGATTAGAGGAGAGCATTTCCAGCCGATTGTGGGGAAGAATAAAGTCAGAAACCATTAGAGCTTGTCCTTTGGACTTCTTACGAATTAGATGCTTATCCTTGTGAATCCAACAATGGTGTACACTATCATTCGAATGGAATGTACACTCATCATGGGTACAAGGAATCAGTATGTACTCTCCAGTTATTAATGATGTTTGATCCAAAGCTCCAGAGAGCAGCCATTTCTGCATACGCTTCTCAAGCTCCTTCCATTGAGGAAGGAAGTATTGCAGGCGGTAAAAGGCGACCTCGAGCTTCTCATGCCCATCAATATATACTCCTTTACGAACTTCTTTCTATTCAAAGCCTAGCTTTTTCCGCCAGCAAATGGTGGTCGATGCGGTAATACCGATTTTACCCTGAGTATGCTTTTCAATTAGAGCATTATAGATACAGGAAACATGAAGCGCAGCATCAACCTGGCTAGTTCAGGTTGTCCAATACTGTATTACTGCTTTGGTAAGGCCATGTCCAGATAAATCTATAATTTCATTTTATCCTATATTAGTTTCAAGATCAATGTAACTGGTACAGGTACTCGGTTCTTAGTTTTGTTTTATGTTTTGATTTAAGTATCGCTTTGATACTTGGTTTGTTTTAAGTATTATTTGATACTTAATTTTGTTTTATGTTTTGTTTTAAGTATCACTTTGATACTTGGTTTATTTTAAGTATCATTTGATACTTAATTTTGTTTTATATTTTGTTTTAAGTATCGCTTTGATACTTGGTTTGTTTTAAGTATCATTTGATACTTAGTTTTGTTTTATGTTTTGTTTTAAGTATCGTTTTGATACTTAATTAGTTTTACCAAAGTGTATCGATTGATACCTTTGATTAGTTTCGTTCATGCTAGACATGAACAGATTTGTGTATTTAAAAACCGGCTGATTCCACGATGGAAAAAGTAGACTTCGACAGACAGTATTTCAATATACCTGGTTGAATGGTTACTTCTTTGATACTCAGTACATCTTCAAAATCTCCTTCAGTTCTCAGTTCTTGCCTCCTCTCTGGTAGAGCAGGCTACCTGCCAACTATCATACCATTTACCAATAATGTGACTAGCATCTTGTGAACATGTTACAATCAATGAGTTCCAGACCTCAAGGAATATAACATCCTTTCACCTGCTCCTTTCAAGTACTCACGTAATGCAATCAATGTTTCCTCATCATTAAGCATACTTTTCAACTTTACATGCTTGCCAGACTGACTGCATATAATAGTTCTCGTTTTAATCTAGCTCTTCTCACAACCAATCATATTTTCAGCTTTCTGCCTGCTTTGCCTCCATCAAGCTGCTGTATATTATGCTGCTGTCTTCTGTGGCATATCTGGATACCTTATTTGCCAATTCATAAACTGGCAGACTTGGAAGTAGAGGTCAAGAACATGGACATTATGGGAGGTTTTTTTCTTCCGGTATAGGATCTTATGAATATCAAAAACAGCTATATATTATTATTATTAAATTTAGTAAAAACTTCTTTTACAGTATTATGATCAATTCATATTCCAGGAAAATAATCATACCTGTCTTGAGAAATGTTGTTCTCATCACCTTTGTGACTATTGGCCACCTTTCTTCAACTTTTATTTCTATATCCTCCATATACTCAAGTTCATACTTCTTTCTGTGCTCCCCGAGCTGTCTTACTCTCTCTTTCTCCTTACATTCCCTTCGCCATAACGTTGTTCTAAATGGTCTCTTCTCGGTGTTCAATCTCTGGGCATTTGTTCTGTAAGGCTAGATAGGCGAAGGTGTCTCTGATTGGGATTGGGCAGATTCTTCTACTTCCTTGATGGAGTCTTCCTGCTGGTGGGACTTGGTATCTGATATTGGACTTAGCTTAGCACTACAGTGGATTCTAGTTGGTAATTCTGAGGTGCTGCATATGTTTTTAGGATGTCCCCCTTGGGCTCTTACTTTGTTTTTGCTGTTTCCATTTATCATTTAAATAAGGCATACTGATGGTATTCTTGTATGGAATGTCTAATTATTTGTTACTCTTGCTCTATACTGTTCTCATAACTTGATATCTATTAATCATTTTTACAACTTAGTCATCTTGGCGCCTCAGTATTTTTCAGTCTACTCCTATGTACATTCTATCACATGTTTCATTCTCACCAAAATTTGCACTTTTCAAACTTGAACTACTTTTTCTAATAACACTTTATTACAAAAGAAAAACATCAGGCCTCTTCTCCTCTTGAATGTCTTCCTCGCTGATATTTTTTTTTATTTTTATTCCTTGTTGTGGTTGACTAGTTCAATTTCGGGTTTGCCTGTTTTGAGTACCACAATTGAGTTGCTTTGCACTATACACCTTCTGTTCAGGAATAAATATGGGGATATTTTATGCACGTGGGGCCAGAGTCAGACTGGGTGTGTTCATGGATCAAGGATTGGTGAGCGATTAAATCAGCGAGATTTGCAATAGGCTGACTATGTTGTTACCCCCAAGCATTGTACTGTTGAAACATGTAGCTTAATGTAGGATGAAAGCTGGATCTTTTTCCTACATGTTTTATTGAGCAGTTAGTCTTCGCTTATTTTATATCTCTTGCATTTTTATCCTGTCCCTCTAGTCTCAATTCCATATTGCCTTCGTCCCGGCCATAAAAACAAAGAGGTGCATTGTCGGTACTATGCCATCTTCTCATTATCTGATGCAGGAACCCTTTGCCTGGAAATTTAATTGGTGGAATACACGTGAAACGGGGACGAAATAAAAAGAAACGAAGCGGTGGCTTGTAAGGTAACAAAACCAAAACTCCGATCGCCGCCAAACAGCTTCGGGGAAGTCCACACATTCTCATTCAACCCTCTCTCCGCACTTTTGCTGAACTCAACCAGCTGAATCATAAATGCCGGAATTTATAGAATCAGTGACAAAAGAATCTTCTTATTCTCGGACCGGTCGGTAGACATATCCTCTCTTTCGCATACCAGTCATGTCACCATCAGCCTACGGGAGAGACTAAATGTACTCGAATCCTTGGGCAGCGCCGCGCTATGTAGTGGTACTGTTTCCCAAAAAAAAAAAAACAATACCTTGTGCCATCTGGAATATCTGATAAGCTCTCCGTCCTGTGCATACAACCCAAAATTACACTTTCCTCTATTCTTGGCAGAGGTAGACATCTCGCTCGATGTGTGTGCAGATGGGGGGAGGGGGAAACGTGTATGCAAAACAGGTCAAATATTCGGTGAGCAAAAGCAATAACGGGTGGGCCAATGACAATGGGAGCAAGCCCTAACGCTAGAGGTCTCGAGTGGTGTCTTGCCAGTATAGGGTATTATCCCCATCATACAAACTCAAGTTCTCTTTCACTGTCGGGTAAAATAATGTATAGCGAAACTGATATTCGCCACCAAGCGGGTGGCAATTCCAAAAGTGGATGGACACCATACAATAGGCGTGAGCAGGCAGTGAACTACAACTATATATAGCCTATCCAGCCCATCTATACTAACATCATTGGGTACCCCTGCAAACGTAACAAAAACCAGATCACATGACCATGTTTAGTCAGCATAAATGAGAAAAAACAACACAACATAAAATAAAATAAAGTAAAATAAAATAAAATAATTTAAAGAATGGATTATAATATTATAAAACATTCTTTTTCACAAAACATAGCTATATAATAAATATGCCAAGACATAATAATTGTGCCAAGTACACAAATACTGAGCAAAGTGACAGTAAGTTTTAAATAATGATTTTAATATTATACTGAAAGGTTTTACAAATAATAGCCGGTTACCCTCCTATTTCGCTGTGACTCATAGTCAGTAGAAGCAAGTATGACACAGAAGGGAGTATAATATGACTTGGTTTTTTGTTTTTTTTGCATGATTGTTTATGACTAGGTACAACTGGTGTGGAGAATAATACAAATTGTACAATTTTAATTAATACTGATAAAATCAGCATTTTCCATAATACAATTATGGAAACCAGTGGATCAATCACAATCACTATCAGATTCATTACTGTCAGCTTGACCTCTATCATGACCCTCCAAATCTTCCATTACTTGATGATTATTTTTAGCCTACATTGTATTAGTATTATTCTTGTTGTTTATATTTAAGATATTATGTTTAATAATCAATCTCTACTTCCAGTTGTAATCCTATGGCCAATAGATGGTTGTTCAAGTATATATAAAGCTTGTAGCAAATCTGAAGGAGGTAGGAGTGATTTCAGATTATCAGGAGTTGGATTGTTCTCCAGATCAAGAATCTGCATTAACAACTCAGGAGGAATTGTCTCTCCTGGTAACATATTATTTAGAAGTGCGTTTTTATCCTGCTTCTCAAACTTATGCGCTGGGATTCTACTACAGTTCAGGGCAGGCTTTGCCTTATTGACTGCAATTTGTATGTACGTGTTCGCTCTTTTGATAGCTGCTCTCATTTCTGATTCTTCGTTTTCCTTCTTACCTTCTCGTGCCGCCTCTATAGTAATTACTACAACTTTTTGAATAACTCTTCGTGAGGTACTTTTGCAGATTTCCTGCTCCTGGATTCTCTTTTACACATTTTGATATATTTGTTCCTGAAGCGGTGCTTTAGTAAGAAGAACCTCAGTTCCTTCGGCCCATCGTTCAAATCGAGACTTTGTTTTTTTTTTACGCTTAACAGACCACTATGATCAACTGATTCTTTAATACTCCGTTGACTTTCAAGGTATGTTGAGGGTAAGGTTGGGAGATCGGGGTCTTGCTGTTTATTAAGGGGAGTTTGAGGTGGGTATTGTAGGTTTCTAACAGAATTGTTGGTTATTGGGTTGTAATGGCATATTTTCTTGAATGATAACTTACAAGAAATTGGAAAGATTCCTGAATCTTTAAATGCATTCTTGATTGTATGGGCCTAAAAGGTTTGACTGCGAATTATACTCAGATGCCAGAAAAAAAAGGAAATGGTATAATTATTATCAAGTGAGTGTATGGCATTACTGATAGCTATCTTATGATAGTGCTTCCAGGGACAAAATACACCTACATCAAGAGGTTGGAGAATATAAGTGAGATGTAATAGAAATTCGAGAAAGATAATTTGGTTCTCAGGACATTTTATAATAAAATGATTCGGGCGGTGAGTAGAGTGACTATCAAGTAGGAGAATTCTACAATGCCTATTGTGTAACCAATATGGGTACTCGGTTATTAGTTTTATTTTATGTTTTAAGTATCCCTTTGATTCTTGGTTTGTTTTAAGTATCGTTTGATACTTAGTTTTGTTTGATGTTTTGTTTTAAGTATCACTTTAATACTAGGTTGGTTTTAAGTATCGTTTGATACTTAGTTTTGTTTTGTTTTGTTTTAAGTATCGCTTTGTTACTTGGTTTGTTTTAAGTATCATTTGATACTAGGTTTTGTTTTATGTTTTGTTTTAAGTATCGTTTGATACTTGATTTTGTTTTATCTTTTGGTTTAAGTATTGTTTTGATACTTGGTTTGTTTTACCAAAGAGTATCGCTTGATACCTTTGTTTAGTTTCGTTCATGCTAAACATGAACAGATTTGTATATTTACAGATGGCCTGATTCCATGATGGAAAAGGTAGACTTCGACAGACAGTATTTCAATATTCCTGTTTGAACAGTTACTTCTTCGTTTCCTAGTACACCTTTGAAATCTCCCTTACTTCTGTGCTCTCACCTTCTCCCAGGTAGAATAGGCCACCTGCCAACTATTGTACCATTTACCCATAACGTGATTAGCACCTTACAAACACCTTACATTGTGTTAATCTCTGCAGGTTGTAAAGAACATATCCCAGGATGTGGGTCTGATTAAGCTATCGATATCCACCGCGGAACGATAGCGAAGAGACGTGGCAGAATAAGGTCACATTCGTTTCATCTTAAAACTAACAAAGAGTCATTGATGATCCTGAGTAGGAAACAAATCCTATAGCAAGACCTTCTAAGAAAGAAACAATTCCCATGTTCTGCTAAGAAGCCTAAAGAACCTGCAAACACAGAAGCCTCACAACCTGTAGGAGAATTCACATCTACCGGAGCAAAGACGCCTTCCTTTGAATCTCCAATCTACCTGGAAACTAGTAGCGAATGAGTTATGGCTAGTACTAGAGGAGGGCCATCACAAGCCAAAAGTCTTGTACTATTCCTGAAGAAGAGGAAGTATCTGAAGTGCTTGAACCACATAAGTTCAAACTCCACCTCCCGGTGAAGTTCACAGGAGAAGGAAAAGACCTCAAACCTGAAGCCTTGGATCAATGGGCAACTGAACTCACACACTACCTTCTCTTGCAGGAGAAAGGTCTATCAAGCCCTCCATCGGGACTATATATTAAATCATTCTATGCAGGAAAGGAAATCGATGTATGCCAACAATGTCATAAGAAATATGGCGGCAATGTAAGATTAAGAGAATCCACTATTCACGATTACCAGAAAGGCCAATTCCAATCCTCTATCACAAATGGCCTCCTATTCAACAAATTCAAACAACTCAACCAAGTTCATGGAATGTACACCAAATGAATCACAGAAGTAGCTACAGATCTCCGGATATTTAAGGACCGAATAAAGAAAGGAAGTATTTCCAACCACATCCTTAAGCAACGATTTTATAAGGCCAAGTATCCTACTCTCCTGCAAGAGATAGAGCTACTTTGGGAAAAGGACAATGATATATCAGTAATAATTGCAAGGTCAGAATGAAAGAATGCCATCCTCCTTGAAACCAAGGCATATAAGACACAGACATCCTCTAGCGGTAATAGGCAACGATGGCACAAGCCCTTTAACAACTCTGAAGATGATCCACTAGGGACTTTCAAGAAAAAATCAAAATTCTTCAAAGAATTGAGACGACAGAAGGGAGAATACTTTGAATGCGAAAAAACTGGACAAAAGGTAAAGAACTGTCTTACGAAGAAACAAAAAGGAAATGTGATTAAACAAGGGGCATCAGCCCATAACATTGAGAGTGATATTAATGATGCCCAATTTAGCCAATATGAGGAAATCTATATGAGATATATCGATGTGGAATGCAGCTATGTTCGACCTACCTTTACATTTAAATCACATACAGCTCTAGAAGGTACTATCCTGATCAATGGTACGAGAGCTGGAGTTCTATTCGATACTGGTGCAATTGGAAGATACATGATCTGTAAGGCCTTTGTCTCGGTCCATGAACTTCCAACCTGTGATCTGAACAAGCCTATACAAGTCAATATAACAGTGAAAGGATCGCAATTGACAAGCCAGATGACTTGTAGTGCAACTATCCAACTTGGTTCCACTATCCTACCCCCTCAGGAGATGCTAGTTGGAAACCTAGCCAAATACGTTCCCCGGATTGGGATGCCATTCCTGAACCGCTATAAAGCTATAATCAGATATGTCGAATCAACCATTGATTTCCCAGATCTGAAGGTCAGAGTCTGATGGAAGCCAATAAGTGGAGAGTACCAAGCCATAGTCTGTGAAGTAGCTGCCCAACGCTTATTGGATAAGTCCTCTGATGTTTTTCCTGATCAGATCCCCAAAGGACTACTACCTATTAGGGAAGTGAACTACCACATCCACCTTCGTGACCTCTCTAATCCTAACAACCAACCAATCTACCCCATCCCTGATGTATACAAAAACCCATTATCAGACTAGATAAACTATCAACCAAGAAGAAGAGTCATCTACTGAGCAGAAGTACTAGGTACCACACCTATGTTTATCTAACTCAAAGCAGATAGCAATAGAATCTGCCCCCTGGTTGACCTCAAACTATGAAATTAAAACATGTTCATGGACAGCTCTGGTATCCCAAACGAAATCCAAATCTTGAATGCAGTTGGACGGGCTAGATTCCCAAGCAAAATTGACCTAAGCGATGCCGATTTCAAGACAAGGTTAGATCCCGAATCTGAATGCTATAACAGTTTCAAAACATACTTGGAAAGTTTTCTTAGCAGGGTTATGTTACAAGATGAGATGAATGCACCTGCTACCTTCATGCGAATTTTGGAAAACCTCCTGAGCAAATATTTCCACTATTTTGTATGGGTCTACATTCACGATATCCTCATCTTCTCAAATTCCGAAGTGGAACATGCATACTAAATAGGTTTGGTTTGTACCACAATAAGGGAAATCAAGTTCTACACTAGTAGAAACAGATCAATCCTGTTTGCCGACAAACTCCAGATCCAGGGACATGTGATAGATAATAAAGGAATACCTGCAGCTCCAGAAAAATATCCTGTTTAATAGAATGGACAATACCACAAAGCCAAAAAAAACTCATGCAATTCTTAGGACTAGTCAACTATATCTTCTAGTTTCTACCATACCATGCCACTGTCACAGCACCGCTCACAGAACTTACCGACAATGCAGGATTTGTCTGTACCTACACTCATGACCAAGCCTTTACCAACATTAAGGAATTGATGAAGAATGGGGATGTTATACTACCTATCGATTATAGTAAACCAGACCTGATATGGCTAATTACTCATGTATCAGATATTGGAGTTGGAGCATGGGTTGGACAAGAAAATTCTCATGAAATGGCAAGACCGACGGTATTATACAGCAGGAAGTTTACTAATTCACAGATAAACTATGGAACCACAGATATAGAAGCCCTTGCAGTAATCAATGCTCTTGCCGCTTTCAATCACCTCCTGATGGACAACCCCTTCACTATTGTTACGGACTACCAACCTCTCACTAATATTAAGATTAAAAAAGTCACTTGAAGGAGAAGAATACGATGGATAGGAGAAATCAGCAAATAGGATGTAAAAATCAGGTATACTCCAGGAAGAAGCAACTATTTTGCTGATGATCTCTCCCGCCTTTATGAGAACCATGCGCTCACTGACTATCCTCTTGTTTATGACCACACAAGACCAAGCGAAGATAGCCATGATAATACCTTCTATAAACAAAACTATCATTAGCTTCTGCCAGTACTGCTCCTCCTCCAATGCTTTCTCTTACACCATTTACGGAGCTGCTAGAACAGAAAGAGGAAAGGTTATTGCTGATGAGTGGAAATATGATTGCACCCTCTGCAGCATACCTCCTCATGAGCTTGAACAAAGCAGGCTGCACTGGTCCTACCATTACCTTGATACCTACCCCTTTCATCAGACTGAAATTAAATTCAGCAACTAATACAAACGACCATATTATACCTCTACTGGAAATTCCAAAGACACCAGCTTCCATGCTGCAGAAGAAGAAGACTAACAACAGATGATGGATGACATCAATGATACATCGAATCAACCTCGGCTTACCCATAATCGCTCTCTAAGATGACACCAATGTCTTGAACAGCTCGAAGAAGCAGCATCTTACATGGATGCAATATCCTATTTGCAATCCCCACAGTCAGCAGTGTCATCCTCAGACCCCATAATCGATTCACGACCACTATACGGTGGACTCTTAGGAGTATACAACAATGAAACCATTGTTTCTGTCATGCCTCTCACTATTCTTGAGCATAGCTAACAGCTCTGTGAAATCTTTGAAGCTGAGGAAGACCTTATCGAACCAACTAGAGGATCCCTCATTGAAGATGAGTGAGATGTTAGATCAACTACAGAACAATTAACCTCCTCTTTCTAAAGCCAGATGATAGAAGGATACCACTATGACCCAATTTATTTCAAAGCTATGGATAGCTCCAGACATGGAGATCTCGCCTCCTACAACATATTCAATGAAATGGTCCCTACCAGTAGCAGTTATGGTAAATATTGCCTATACATCCCGAAATGCCATATGTTCAATTGAATAACTATTAGGGAATATGTTATTACTGAAATGCAAAACAAAGGACACCATAGTGCAGACTGCAAGCTCTGATCTGCCTCAGAATATGTTACCTGGCCTGAAATGTAAAACGATTTCCATGATTTTGTCAAACAATGTGAACTCTGCCAGGCAAATAAGGAATGAACACAAGTCCTTAAAGGAAAAGTGCAGACACTGCAGTTATCTTGCAAAATATTCAAATCTTATGACATTGATTTTGTAGGACAATTCAACACGTCTGCTGGTTTTAACACTATCTTGGTAGTTGTTGATCAATTTGTCAGATACACAGTGCTGATACCAATGAAAGTCACTGACTCCTCTAAAGACATCTGGAATAACCTCTCGCGATACCTATTTACCACCCATAAATACCAATTACCTATTCTCAGTGATGCTGATCCCCATGTCATTACCAGAATCTAGAAGCATATCTTGATCTCCCTTGGAATCAAACATATGATAGCCACCCCCGGGACATCATGAAACGAATTATAACGCTGAACGGAAGATTCACGAAGTCAAGACTGAAATTAGGAACATGATCAATGAATAATAGACCAACTGGGAACTAGCCCTCACTGATCTCGCTGCATAGATTAACGCCAGATATTCTGACACCTTGGAAATATCTCGATAAAAGGTAACCTTTGACCATCAATATCCTCTCCTACCTACAACTCAATGCAAGAATTCCTCAATCCCCTCCTCTGATGATCACTAAACCGCCATCAAGCTATCCAGAATGATGCCTTCTAAGCTATTAATACTGCATGATTCTGGAATACTACTACTGCTCAGAAGCGACGGTGGAAGTATGTTCCTATTCTACCAGTTGATATGCTCATAGTGCATGGAAACCTGTTTATTACCGATGTTGGACGCAGCAAGAAACTACAAACCCGATGGCGAGGACCTTTCAAGGTCTATTCCTTTGATCAGCAAACAGAAAGCTAGACTGTCCTGATGGATGGACGCATGTACTGCCGCAATACTGCCATTTTCCACACCTCTGCTATCTAGTGTTTCCACCCAAATGATGACTTCAAGTTCCCTGGAAGAATCAACTCCCGACCCACACCTATCATCATTGATAAGCAGGATGAATGGGAAGTTGAATAAATCCGAGACCACTGCCTTGGGCATGGGACTGATCTGTTCTGGGTCAAAGTAAAACAATACCCAACAAGCGAAAATAGCTGGGAATCACTATATGGACTGGAGTACTCTATGGATATAGTAAACAAATGGTGGAAACACAACACGCGAAATGGATCACTCCCTCCAACAATCAATTACATCACAATGTGGTGGATACCAACCATGCCAGAAATAGAGTAATAGCAAGTTGAACTGGAAGCTAGTAATAGATTTTAGATAACATACGTTAAGTCGGAATTCGAAACCAGTGATGAAGAAAACCAAACTATAGAACAAGTTCTTGATTACCTTATCTAATCACAATTCACCATCCGAATATCATAATGACATCAAGCTATGTGGAACTTAATGTGAGATTGCGACCACAGCTTGTTGGACTATTATTGAACTGTGCTGCTATCTAACCTGAAGACTGCTTCACTATCCATTCGGTAGACTACTGTCCTGATTGCCATAAGGCTTGGATAGATGTATAACATGAATCTAGTATTCGTCACTAGTATGATTTGCATTCCTTTGCATCTTAATGCTTTCTTAAGATTTCCTCTTGTCCCTGGTATGATACACATGATGAAGAAATTATAGAAGAAACTGAAGCTTTTAGTTTCTCAGACTCCACTTTTAATGATTATTAGGTTTTGTTTATTTAAACAGTAGTTTTGTTTTGGAGAATGTACCCAGTATAGGTACCCAGTTATTAGTTTTATTTTATGTTTTAAGTATGGCTTTGATACTTGGTTAGTTTTTAGTATCATTTGATACTTACTTTTGTTTTATGTTTTGTTTTAAGTATCGCTTTGATACTTGATTTGTTTTAAGTATCGTTTGATACTTAGTTTTGTTTTATGTTTTATTTTAAGTATTGTTTTAATACTTGGTTTGATTTACAAAAGAGTATCGCTTGATATATTTGATTAGTTTCGTTCATGCTAGACATGAACAGATCTGTGTATTTAAAGACCACCTGATTCCTAGATGGAAAAGGCATACTTCAACTGACAGTATTTCAATCTACTTGGTTCAATGGTTACTTTTTTGTTTCCCAGTACATCTTCAAAATCTGCTCTAGTTCTCAGCTCATGCCTCCTCTCTGATAGAGTAGGCCACCTGCTAACAATTGTACCAGTTACTGATAACATGATTAGCACCTTGCGAACCCATTATATATCAGGCCCTACATCAAGATTCTTGATAAAGTGATCAAGCCAAGACAGTACAATCTCGCATTTGTATAGCCCGTAGGAAATACTGCAATTACCTCTGCACCATTGAGGTTATCATGGACCCAGCTCTCCATAATATTTTCTCCTGAACAAGTAATAGTGAGAGGAGGTGGTGGACCTCCATCAGCACAAATTGCCTTAACAATAGTCAGTAATTGCCAATTCTCATGGCTTGAGGTATATAACCTTCGAGCCTCTTCAGGAACAATTACAATCTCTCCTCCTGCATATCCAATTCGTACTCCAGATTCATCCATATTATATCTCTATTTTGCTCTGCATATCCTGTACTTCTCTAAGGTTTCCTGGTCGTACTTAAAGATTGCGTGTAATACTGCCTCTCTATGTGATGTAAGCCTAACACGGGCTATTGGCTGGCTCTTAATCGTATATATGGTCGGATTTCTTTTCAACCATCATTAAAACAAAGCTCATGAGGGAGGATACAGCTTTTCTTGCCGATGATAATTGCAAATATCTGCAAAAACAATAGATGGTGTTGCTGTGATTCTCCTCTCTATTTGCTCATAACAAAACTTATAAACTGCCTTCTCCTGAGCTGGTGTCAAGATAATATTATTGCCTACATATTGATTGAAACTTCTAGGTATATTTAGATGCTGATTGCGCTTTCTTGATTGCTGCATCCATACTGCTGTTAACTTTACATTAAACAGCTGTACTGCTACACTTGCCTTCTCTCGAGGCTGTTGCTCTAACCAAGTCAGGTCTTGATTCAGTCTGTTCTGCATTGCCAATTCTGTGAAACCTTGAGTATTGGCTACAACCAGGTTATCTCCTACCGGAATATTCTCGATATTCTAAAAACTAACCAGATATTAGATAATAAAAAAGAAGGTTACAACTGAGGAAGAAAATGAACTTCAGAGAAAGGATAAGAACAAATAAACTGTCAAGCAGAGGTTGAAGCAAAAGTTATTGTTAAACTGGAGGAGAATTTGATGGTGATAGTATGATCATAACTTGAATATAAATATGTATATCAAATTCATGATTAAATACTGTAGATTTATTTACAAAATTATGAATAACTCAATACAATACTCAATATACTATCTTATGAAATTCTAATTAGATACATTATAAGATATCATGCAAAGAGAAAAAAAAGTAAGTAAGTTGCGTCACACTTGCTTCGGTGTCATACTTGCATCTGCCAACTATGAGTGACTGCGATATAGGAGGGTAACTGTCTATTACTATATTAGTATAATCGTTGTACAACTACTATATTAGTATAATCGTTGTACAACTACTATATTAGTATAATAGTTGTAAAACAACTCAAACATAGTAATTGTAATCCAACCACCACAAAGTATTATAGCAATTCAACTACCATAAAGGTATAGTTGAAGTACCACTACAATAAAAATCTCGTAATTAGTACAAGCACTGTAAAATAATAGTAGTTAGTACCAGTACTATAAAATGCCAGTAGTTAGTGGAAGTACTATAAAACCATAGATGTTAGTCCTAATTTGTAAAGCAATAGTCATTAGTGCAAGTACTATAAAATTATACTAGTTAGTCTAACTGTGTAATACTATCGTGGTTAGTACAAATACTTTAAAACTACTATAGTTAGTACAAGCACTATAAAAAAAATTATAACTTAGTATAAGTACAATAAAACTATAGTCGTTAGTACAAGTACTATAAAACTATTGTAGTTAGTAAAACTCTGTAAAACTATAGTAGTTACTATAAGCTTTATAAAACTATTGTAGTTAGTACAAGCACTGTAAAATTAAACTATTTTTAGAACAAGTACTTTAATACTATAGTAGTTAGTAAAAGTAATATATAACTGTAGTAGTTAGTACAACTGGTATAAAACTATAGTCATTACTATAACTGTTATCAAACTATCGTATTTTGTACTACTACTATACAACTATACTTGTAAGTACCACTACTATAAAAGTATAGTAGTAATGAATAAATAATTAGCAAGGTTGTCTGAATAGTTTGTTAGTACAGTTGGTGCTTTATTTTATTTAATAATAGAAAGGTAATTACTTACTAAAATATTGCCTATATCTTCTATTATTATAATAATTTTCTTTGTTTTTCTCTTGTAATTTTTAATTGTTAATTTTATTTGTTTAATACAATTTCTGAGTATAGTTAAAAATTAAGTCAGAGGATATGACGTACCTTTTGGCTTATTAATATGTTTTATTATTTTTATTATTATTTTTTATTTAGAATAATTCCAGTACATATGAGTAATGGAGTGAGAGGATATAACTTACCATTTAGCTTATTAATGTAATTTTATTTTTCATTATTTTGTATTTTGAATAATTACTGACCATTTGAGAAAATTGAGTGAGAGGATATGACTTACCATTTAGCTTATTAATGTATTTTATTACTATTTTTTATTTGTTCAAAATAATTCCTATCCATTTAAAAAAACTGAGTAATGGGATATGACTTATCTTTAGAAGTATGAGGTAGGGTGAGATTTTCCCTGTAGACAGTAGCATGTTGCTGCGGGAAGAAGGAAGATAGAGAGGTGGTATGGTGCTCCTTATATAGAAGTACGAAAAGGATGCCAAGCCTTTACCATTTTGGGAAAATCCTCAACTCCTACCTCAACAACTGTGTCTTGGCACCTGCCCCCTCAGAAATAAATCATCTAAAATATCTAACATCTTTTATTTTCTATAAAAATTAATTCTTTTATTATCCTTTGTCTCGTATTATCATTATATTGGCCTGATGTTTGAGTTGAATTTACTTTATAATACATGCCAAGTTGTGTCTGTAGAAGTCACCAGAAATATGGTAGTGGCGAAGATTTTTCTCTTAGCATTTTGAGGCTGTACAGAGTATCTCGAATTGACCCACATCCTTTAGTTTTACTCTTTAAGAATATATTTTATCTCTATCTTTACCTTTTCTATTTACCTCTATCACCTTTATTCTTTATATTTTATAACAATAAATTATTGTGCTGTTTCATCAGGAAGCTTTGTTGTTATTAATAACATTCCTGTACAATCTTTACCCTAACTGTAAAAGTTTTTCCTTTGTACTCTGAGGTACAGTGTAACTTTCATCAAACTATGATCCACCTTGGACTTTTATGAGCTTCTTTAATTTTCTTATAGTATTTGTTTTACTTATCTGAAAAATACACTTTTTATTTCTTATGTTGATTATAACTCTTTTGATAATACATGGAGAGTGGATGACAGGTAGTCTTGTCATTTTGATGCTTCTTACATTATTTATTAATCCATCAATTTAGACAGCTATCTACCTCATCAAATTGTCTTATTCTTTTCTTCTATCTCTCTTATCTCTTTGCGATTCATTTCCAGCAAATTATTTCCATGTATTCTTTATTTTATCATGTTTCCTTTTTCATTTATTTCTATCACGGCAAATTTAACAGTTATTGTAACGTGTTCGCAAGGTGCTAATCACGTTATCGGTAATGGATATGATAGTTGGCAGGTGGTCTGCTCTTCCCGAGAGGAGGTGAGAGCTGAGAACTAAAGGAGGCTCCGAGGGTGTACTGAGAAACAAAGAAGTAACCGTTCAACCAAGTATATTGAAATACTGTCTGTCAAAGTCTGCCTTTTCTATCGTAGAAGCAAGAGGTCTTTAAATACACAAATCTTTTCATGTCTAGCATGAACGAAACTAATCAAAGGTATCAATTGATACTCTTTGGTAAAACTCCTTAAGTATCAAAACGATACTTAAAACAAAACATAAAACAAAACCAAGTATCAAACGAGACTTAAAACAAACCAAGTATCAAAGCGATACTTAAAGCAAAACATAAAACAAAACCAAGTATCAAACGATACTTAAAACAAACCAAGTATCAAAGCGATACTTAAATCAAAACATAAAACAAAACCAAGTATCAAACGATACTTAAAACAAACCAAGCATCAAAGCGATACTTAAAACAAAACATAAAACAAAACCAATAACCGAGTACCCATACCGGTTACATTCCCCAAAACAAAACAACTGTTTAAACAAACAAAACCTAATAATCATCAAAAGCGGATTCCGAGAAACTCATAGCTTCTGTTTCTGCAAGAAATTCTTCATCATAAGTATCACACCAGGGGCAGGAAGAAACTCTTACAAAATACTTAGACACAAAGAAATGCAAATCACTGTAGTCGCGAATACCAGATTCGCGCTGTACATCAACCTAAGCATGGTCGCAATCTGGACAGTAGTCTATCCAGAGGATTTCGAAGTAGTCTTCAAGTTGGATAACATCGCGGTTCAACAACAGTCCAACAATCTGTTGTCGTAGCCTCACATTGAGTTCCATATAGTTTGACATCGTTATGGTATTCGGATGGTGATTGGTGACTAGATAAGGTTGTCGAGAGCCTGCTCCATAGCTTGATTTTCATCATCGCTACTTTCGAATTCCAATTCGAAGTATGGTGCCCAAAATCCGTCCCTAGCTTCGAGTTCTGCATGCCATCGCTCAGTTTCTGGCATCATGGGTGTCCAGCACATGGTGATATAATTGATTGTTGGGGGAAGGGATTCGTTTGGCATGTTGTCTTTCCACCATTCGTTCACCATATCCATAGCATGCTCGAGTCCTTCTAGTGGTTTCCAGCTGTTTTCACTTGTTGGATATCCTTTCCATTTGACTAGAAACTGATCATTTCCATGCCAAAGGCGGTGGTCTCGGATTTCTTCAACTTCCCATTCATCTTTTTTGTCAATGATGATAGGTGCAGGTCGAGAGTGGGTTCTTCCAGGGAACTTAGAATCGTCATTTGGGTGGAATCGTTTGACAGCAGAGGCGTGGAATACTGCAGTATTGCGACAATACATGGGTCCATCCATCTGGATAGTGTACTTCTCTGTATGCTCGTCAAAGGATATAACTTTGAAGGGTCCTCGCTATCAGGGTTGTAGTTTTTTGCTGCGTCCAACATTGGTTATGAACATGTTTCGATGAACCATGAGCATATCACCTGGTAGGATAGGGACATGTTTGCGTCGTCACTTCTGAGCAGTAGTGGTGCTTCGGAATCGGGCAGCTTTAACCGCCTGGAAGGCATCATTCCGAATTGCTTGATGGTGGTTTAGATGATCGTTGGAGGCAGGGACTGAGGAGTTCTTAAATAGTGTTGTAGGTAGGAGGGGGTATTGGCGGCCAAAGACTGTCTTGTATGGTGATATTCCCAAGGTATCTGAAAATCCGGCATTGATATATACAGCAAGTTCAACAAGGGCTGGTTCCCAGTTGGTTTGCTGTTCATTTATCATGTTCCTGATTCCAGTCTTGACTTCGCGAATCTTTCTTTCTGCTTGGCCATTAGTCTCATGATGTCCAGGGGCAGCCATAATCTGGTTGATTCCGAGGGACGTCAAAGTTTGCTTCCAGAATCTGGCGGTGAAGGGGGGATCAGCATCACTGACAATAGATAAGGGATATCCATGGGGGGTAAATAGGTATCATTGAAGGTTGTTCCAGGTGTCTTTAGAGGAATCGGTAACCTTCATTGGTATGAGCCATGTGTATCCAGAAAATCGATCCACAGCTACCAAGATGGTGTCATATCCGGCGGACTTGTTGAATGGCCCAGCAAAATCGATGGCGTAGGATTCGAATATTTCACATGGTAGTTGGAGGGTCTGCGCTTTCCCTTCACGTAGTTGTGTTTGCTCCTTATTTGCCTGGCAGAGTTCGAATTGTTTGGTGAAGTCGCGGATGTCCTTTCGCATTTCAGGCCAGTAAACATATTCCAAGGCATATCGGAGGTTGCAGTCAGCACTGCGGTATCCTTTGTTGTGAATCTCAGTGATGACATATTCCCTGATAGTCATTCCATTGAACATATGGCCTTTCGGGATGTATAGGCACTGTTCACCATAACAGGTGCTGGTATAGACCATTCCATTGGATATGTTGTAGGGGGCGAGTTCTCCTTGCCGAGAGCTATCCATAGCTTTGAAGTAGATTGGGTCATGGCGATATCCTGCTATCATTTGGCTTCGAAACGATGATGTTAATTCCTCTGTGGTCGATCTAACATCTCGTTCATCCTCAATGAGGAATCCTCTTGTTGGTTGGATAGGGGCTTCCTCTTCCTCAAAGGTTTCATAGAGTTAACGACGATGCTCGGGAATAGTAGGGGGTAGGACTGAGACAGTGGTTTCATTGTTGTATACTTGTAAGGTTCCACCATATAGTGGTCGTGACTCGATTATGGGAGGAGAGGATGGCGGGGCTGACTGTCGGGGGTGTAAATAGGATATTGCATCCATGTAGGCTGCTGCTTGTTCGAGTTCTTCAAGACCTTGGTATTGTGTTGGAGCAGGATTAAGGATATGAGGAGATTGGGTTGACTCATTTTCATCGATCATCTCTTCTGGTCCTTCTGCGGTGTCGAAGTTGGTGTCTTTGGAATCATCAGCAGGTATATGTACGGTCGCTGGTATCTGTTTCCGAACTTAATCTCAGTCTAGTGAAAAGGGCAGGTGTCGTGGTAACAGTGGGACCAGTGGAGTCTGCTTTGTTCAAGTTCGTGAGGGGATGTGCTGCAGAGCGTGCAATTGTCTTTCCATTCTTCGTCAATATCCTTTCCATGTTCCGTTCCAGCAGTGCTGTACATGGTGTAAGAGAAAGGATTGGAGGGAGCGGCAGAGCTGGCGGTAGCCATCGATGGTTCTTGTTCATAGGAGGTGTGGTCAGGGCTGTCTTCACTTTGTCTTGTGTGATCATGAACAAGAGGAGGATCTGCAAGGTCTTGATTCTCATATAGGGGGAAGAGAGCATCAGCTAAATAGTTCGTGCTTCCAGGGGTATAGATCATTTTTGCATCATATTTGCTGATTTCACCTATCTATCTTGTTCTTCTTCTTCCAGGTATTCTTTCTGTTTTAAGATTAGTGAGAGGTTAGTGGTCGGTAACAACAGTGATGGTATTGCCCATCAGGATGTGGTTGAAAGCGGCGAGAGCATCAATCACAGCAAGGACTTCCTTGTCTGTTGTTCCATAGTTCATCTGTGAGTTAGTGAACTTCCTGCTGTGTAATGCCGCCGGTCTTGCCGTTTCATGGGAGGCCCCTTGCCCAACGCATGCTCCAACTCCAACATCCGATGCATCAGTAATAAGCCATATCGGTTCTGGTTTACTATAGTCGATAGGTTGAATAAAGTTGGCATTTTTAATCAACTCCTTGATGTTGGTAAAGGCTTGGTCATGAGTATGGGTCCAGAAAAATTCTGCATTGGCGGTAAGGTCTGTAAGCGGCGCTGTCACAGTGGTGTGGTGTGGGAGGAACTGGGAAATATAGTTGACTAGTCCTATGAATCGCATGAGTTCCTTTTGATTCCAGGGTGTCGACCATTCCATTAAGCAGGCTATTTTTCCAGGGGCTGCATGTATCCCTTTATCATCTATAACATGTCCTAGTATATCGAGTTTATCGGCAAACAGGATTGATTTGTTTCTGCTGGCGTAGAATTTAGCTTCCCTTGGTTTGGTACAAACCAAACCTATATGGTAGGCGTGTTCTATTTCGGTGTTCGAGAAGATGAGAATATCATCAATGTAGACCCAAACAAAATGGTGGAGGTATTCGCTTTGGAGGTTTTCCATAATTCGCATGAAGGTGGCGGGCGCATTCATATCACCTTGTAACATAACTCGGCTAATGAAACTTCCGAAGGGTGTTTTGAAACCGTTGTAGCGTTCGCTTTCTGGATCTAACCTTGTTTGGAAGTAGGCATTGCTTAGGTCAATCTTACTTCGGAATCTAGCCCGTCCAACTGCATTTAGAATCTGGGTTTGGTTTGGGATAGTGGAGCTGTCCATAACTGTGTTTCCGTTCCGTAGCTTAAGGTCAGCCAAGGGGCGAATTCTTTTGCCCTCTGCTTTGCGTTGAACAAACATATGAGCGGTACCTGGGGCTTGTGCCCTGTAGATGACTCCTCTTCTTTGTTGGTTGTTGATCTAATCACACAGTAGACCTTTGTATGCGTCAGGAATTGAGTAGGTGGGTTGGTTCTTGAGATTAGAGGGGTCTCGGAGGCGAATGTGGTGGTTCACCTCTCTCATTGGCGGTAGCTCTTCGGGTATTTGATCAGGGAAAACATCAGAGTAATCATCCAATAGTCATTGGGCAGTTGCTTCACAGACTGCGGCTCGGTACTCTCTGCTTGTTGGCTTGCATGAGACTCTGACCTTCTGCTCTGGAAAATCGATGGTTGATTCCCCACACCTGATTATAGCTTTGTGGCGGTTCAGGAATGGCATACCTATTAGAGCATCATATTTGGCTAAATTTCCAACCAGCATTTCCTGGGGGGGTAGGACTGCAGAAGCAAGTCGAATAGTCGCACTACAGGTTTTATGGCTTGTGGATCGTGATCCCTTGACTGCCATATTGACTGGCATGGGTTGGTTAAGGTCTCGAGTTGGGACTCCATGGACAGAGACAAAGGCATTACTGATCATATCTCTTCCGATTGCGCCAGTGTCAAATAGGACTTGAGCCTTTTTACCATTGATCAGATTAGTACCTTCCAGAGCGGTGTGTGCTTTGAATGTAGCCGGGGGTCGAACACTGTTGCATTCCACATCGTTATATCCGATATGGATTTTTTCATATTCGCTGGATTGGGTATTATCGCTTTCAACGTTGTTGGCCGATGCCTCTTGCTTAATTGCCTTTCCTTTCCCTTTCTTCGTAGGACAGTTCTTTGCCATGTGTCCTGTTTTTCCACATTCAAAACACTCCCCTTTCTGCCGTCTTGATTCTTTGAAGTATTTTGTTTTCTTCTTGAAAACCCGTGGGGTATCGTCTGCAGAGTTGCTGGAGGCTTTGTACCGTGGCTGGCTATTCCTACCAGACGATGTCTGTGTTTTGTATGCCTTAGTTTCATGGAGAATGGCGTCCTTTCGTTCTGCTCTTGCAATTATTACTGCAATATCATCACCGGCTTCCTCGAGTGGTTCTACTTCTCGCCGGAGGGTAGGGTGCATAGTGTCGTAGAATCGTCGCTTCAGGATGTATTTGGAGATACTTCCTCTCTCCATTCGGTCCTTATACATCATCAGGTCCGTAGCCCCATCGGTGATTCGCTTGACATGCATTCCGTTAACTTGCTAGAGCTGGTTGAATTTGTTGTATAGGAGGTCGTTGGTTATAGAGGATTGGAATCGTCCTTTCAGGTAATTGAGAACTGTAGTTCCTCTTAATCTTACATTCCCAACCTATTCCTTATAGCATTGGTGGTATGCGTCGGCTGCCTTTCCTTCGCAAAATGATCCAATGATAAGTCCGGTTGTAGGGTCTTCTACATCTTTTCCTTGTAAGAGTAGGAAGTGTGAGAGTTCCGTTGCCTATTGGTCAAAAGCTTCAGGTTCGAGGTCTTTTCCTTGTCCCGTGAACTTCGCTGGGAGGTGGAGTTTAAACTTAGGGGGTTCAAATGCTGCAGGTACCTCCTCTTCTTCAGGCCTAGCCCGAGATTTTCCTCCTCCAGAAGGCCCTCCTCCTGTACTAGCCATATCTGATTCGCTACTGAATTTGGGGTTGATTGGAGGTTCAAAGGAAGATTTCTTTGCTGGTGTAGAAGGGAATTCTCCTGGAGTTTGTGTATCTTCCGTGTTTGCAGGATCGCCCGGCTCTTTTCCAGAGCGCCGAGTTTGTTTCTTTCTTGTAAGGTCTTACCGTGGGATTTGCTTCCGACTCGTGGTCGTCAAAGACTCTATCTTAGGTTTGAGATGAAGCCGAATGTGCTGTGATTCTGGCGCTTCTCTCCGCTCGCATTCTGAGGTGGATATCGATAGGTTGATCAGGCCTAAATCCGGGGACAGGTTCTTAACCACTTGCTGAGGTTAAAAAAATGTAACGTGTTCGCAAGGTGCTAATCACGTTATCGGTAATGGATACGATAGTTGGCAGGTGGCCTGCTCTTCCGGAGAGGAGGCGAGAGCTGAGAACTAAAGGAGACTCCGAGGGTGTACTGAGAAACAAAGAAGTAACCGTTCAACCAAGTATATTGAAATGCTGTCTGTCGAAGTCTGCCTTTTCTATCGTAGAAACAGGTGGTCTTTAAATTCACAAATCTGTTCATGTCTAGCATGAACGAAACTAATCAAAGGTATCAATTCATACTCTTTCGTAAAACTCCTTAAGTATCAAAACAATACTTAAAACAAAACATAAAACAAAACCAAGTATCAAACGAGACTTAAAACAAACCTAGTATCAAAGCGATAGTTAAAACAAAACATAAAACAAAACCAAGTATCAAACGATACTTAAAACAAACCAAGTATCAAATGATACTTAAAACAAACCAACTATCAAAGCGATACTTAAAACAAAACATAAAACAAAACCAATAACCGAGTACTCGTACCGGTTACAGTTATGTTCTCTCTTGTGCTGTCCTACTCTTTAGGGCTCAAGACTTTTAGATTTCATCAACAAATATCCATCAACTTGCACAGCCATCCACTACATCAAACTGTCCTGTTCTTTTTCTCCATCTATCTCATCTATTTTCTTTTCATTTCCAGCATATTATTTCCATATATTCTGTCATTTAGCTTAATTCTCTTTTCATTCAATTCAATTACTAAAGAATCTCCTCTTCTGTTCTCTTGTGTGCAGCTCTACTCTTTAGAGCTCAGGACATGTAGATTTCATCAATAAATATTCACCAATTTGTACAACCTTCTACTCATAAAAATATCTCCCTATTTTTTTCTCTCTCTCTTATCTCTTTTGCATTCATTTCCTGCACCTTATTTTCCTCAATTCTGTCTTTTATCAAGTTTCTTTTTTTATTCATTTCCATTACTCAGGAACCTGCTATTGTGTTCTCTGATATGCAGTCCTCCTTTTTAGGTATCAGGACCTGTACTTTTCATAAATACATGTCCATCAATCTACACAGCCATGCCCTGATAAAAATATCTCTTTATTTTTCCCCATCTCTCCTATCTCTTTTGTATTGATTTCCAGAATATTATTTCTTTATATTCTGCCTTTCATCTTGTTTCTTTTTTCGTTCATTTCTGTCACTACAAATCTAGCTGTTATGTTCTCTAATGTGCAGCTGTAACCGGTATGGGTACTCGGTTATTAGTTTTGCTTTATGTTTTGTTTTAACTATCGCTTTGATACTTAATTAGTTTCACCAAAGTGTATCAATTGATACCTTTGTTTAGTTTCGTTCATGCTAAACATGAACAGATTTGTGTATTTAAAGACCGCCTGTTTCTACGATAGAAAAGGCGGACATCGACAAACAGTATTTCAATATACTTGGTTGAACGGTTAGTTCTTTGTTCCTTAGTACACGCTCGAAGCCTCCTTTAGTTCTCAGCTCTCGTCTCCTCTTGGGAAGGGCAGACCACCTGCTAACTATCGTATATATTACCGATAACGTGATTAGCACCTTGTAAACACATTACAGCAGCCCTACTCATTACAGCTCAGGACTGCTTGTTTCATCAACTGTCTCTATTAATTTGGTGAGTTATATATATCTCCTCAAATTGTCTCCTTCTTGTTCCCTATCTCTCTTATCTCGTTTGTATTCATTTCCTGCGTCTTATTTCGTTGTATTCTGTCTTGCATCTTGTTTCTTTTTTTTATTGAATTCTATCACTACAAATCTTGCTATTATGTTCTCTGATATATGGTCCTACTCTTACGAGCTCAGGGCTTGCCATTTTCATCAATACTCATCCATTAATCTGCACAGCCATCCCATCATAAAAATAGCTCTTGAATTTTCTCCATCACTCTTATCAACCTTGCATTCATTTCCAGCACAATATTTCTACAGTCACTCTGCAGAAGTGTTCGTGAAACTGGTCTCACATGACTAAGCTGTCTTGCCAAAATGCCTTGTTTCAACAAAGTGTAAAGTTGATCATGACCGTTCACCCGCTTGCTACCGTTTACCATTCACCAATCTATAACCACCAAAGCCTTCTTTCCCTAATTAATTAATTTATTAATTTCCTCTACTTTTTTACCAATAGTTCAGCGTTCTGGAAATAAGAAGTATGCTGAAAAAAAAGACCAGCACCTAAAACTACACAGAGAGAAATGAGCCTGGCAGAGAAAGGCATGGTAATTGCCTGATTCTACTGCCTCCGAAATATTGCCTTAGTAGCTCAAATTATTAGACGCCCATGGACAACAGTTAAGAGCTTTCTTGTCTGGACATGTGAAAGCCAATATCTTGAAAATTCCCTCCTCCCAGTCACACTCCCATTTTGAGTGGTCAATAGAGTCGCAGAATTATACAGGCAGCCAGGTCTAACTGGAAAATGACCTGATGCACCTTCAGGGATCGCTATGCACCTACTATTTCGCTTGATACTGGTATCTCTTTGTGCTACCCAGAGTGACTGGATATGATTACCTACTAAATTTACCTGCATAGTAGACTGGATACTCAGAGAAGCAAACATTAAAAAATGGATAGCCAAGTCAAGACCTAGGCTAAAGCCTGATTATGTGGCTAAGAAATTGAGATGGGCTACAGCTCATAGGGTCTGGACAGCTGAGGATTTTGAAAGGGTAATTTGGAGTGATGAGTACAGTGTAGAGAAATCCAAGGATCCAAAGCAACAATGGGTATTCAGAGAATCTGCAGACAAGTGGTTAGCTGATCATGTATACTCAAAGAAGAATGATAAGAGAATCTTGCTTATAGTTTGGGGGTGCTTTTGGGATAAAAGAAAAGGTCTATTAATTCCCGTTACTCAAACTATCAATAAGACCATGTATGTTGGACTTTTGATAAGATATCTTTTTCCTGTAATTGATCAAATGATCTCTTTTGATATACAACTTGAAGATGTTCTTTTTGAGCAAGATAATGCTACTGTTTACAATACATATAGTGTTATGGATTGGTTGGAGAGAAACAGTATTGAGGTTGTAGACCATCCCCCTTATTCCCCTGATTTAAATCCTATTGAGTATGTATAGGTTGAGCTTAAAACACGATTGCACCAGCAGTATCCAAGGATTGCAGATACTCCAGGAGGAAAAGAGGCTGTTAGGAGAAGACTTGCACATGTATTACTATCTATTTGGGAGACAATTCCTGAGGAATTCTTTCAGAAGTTGTGGAAATCAATGCCTGTTAGGATGGCTGCAGTTTTAGAAGGAAGAGGAGGTTATACAAAATATTAGCTAGTTTAATTTATGGCAGGTCAATTGACTATTGAATATTGAGAGGTACCAGTGGTTGTTGATCGTGAACTTGAACTCGCACATCCCACAGCCATTGACAACCCCACTGACACTGCTCACCCATTTGGTACAACCGCAATTAAACGTTGTCTCAGATCATGAACACTTCTGCCGAGTGACTGTATATATTCTGTCATTTGTCTTGTTTCTTTTTTCATCTCTTTCTATCACTATAAATCTTACTATTACATTCTCTGCTGTGTAATCCTACTATTTATGGCTCAGACTTTTACTTTTTATCAACAAACATTCATCAATCTAGACCACTCTCTTGCTTATAAAACTGTACTATTTCTTTTCCCCATTTCTTTTATTCCTTATTTACATATTTCCAGTACTTTATTTTCTTTTCTTTTCTCTTTGAATTTCATTGTGGAAGAGAAAATTTTCTTTCATGTATAGTGCCAAGGGTTGCTTAGATCAAGTTCAAAATTTTCCCCACAAAGGCAAAGGCTTAGCATCCTCAGTGTAATGATGCCTCCTGGTGTAGTTAGTTCTTAGCGACAAGGAATGATACTTCTCTTCTTCTGTTTCTTTCCTTAGTCTTACGATAGTACTAGGCCTCTGCCTACGTTACCAATAGTACAAGACCTCTGTCTTCTATCGGGAACACCTGTCGTATGTTTTCTCTAACACTTCTTCATGAAGAGCTCTCCTTGGTGTAATGATAACGTTACAGTAAAGATAAAGATCATAATGGGTTTTTATATTTGTTAAAGTAATAAATAGAAAAAGTACTTAGAACAAAGCGTGAAGAACCTATCCTCTTCGGCCGCATCGGCCTCCTTATATAGTATTCTTCCCGCCCATAATCATGTGACCCAAAGTAGTCACATGTGCAAAACCAAATCATAATAAACTCGTCATGTGACCAAAGTGGTCATATGCTTAAAACCCATGACCTTATAGCGAGGTCATGTGCAAAAGTCATAAACCAATCATAACACAATAAACATGTCATATGACGCGACAGAGTTATATGCGTGAAACTCATGACCTTGTAACGAGGTCTTGCGCAAAACATAAATCATATGCGCAAGGCATACCCGCAAGGCACACTCAGAAGGCATACTCATCAGGTACACATCCTATGACTCATATTTGAGTCATGTGCGAAAGCATCACAAATCCCACGTATAACAAATCATATGACTCGAATGAGTCATATGTGTGAAACAATAACATACCTGTGACTCATAACCATGTGTCATGTGAAAACCTTTTCCTCACCAAGTCACATTTGTGACACTCTATCACTTCTAGTTAATGACTACTAGGCACCTCTCTTATTTTCCACCACCATACTACAAGGTAAGTCATCCCCTATTACTTCTTTTCTCCATTCCTCAAGATACTAACAAAATAAAAATAATATAAATAAAACAAAATAAAATAAAATAAAAAATATAATAAAATACTGTAAAGGGCTCGTCTCCTATTAATGTTTCCCAATATACTCTCAAATGCCACGGTACCCTCAGATGCCACCAGAATATATTATGTAAGGTCTACTTCTATGTAAATAAAATACAAATTAGTTTTTCAGTTATAAATTATTTACTTAGTCTTGGCACTTGTAATGGAAAATTGGCAGAATACCAGAATAAATATTTTCTACTTCAACTTTTTATTTTTCTCCCACTCAACTTCATTTTTCCCTACAAACTTCCTCCCCTTCCACTACTTTATCTTCTCAGCCAATCCACATCTGTCCTCATTCCTTACTCTTCCTCCTACAGCTGCATCTCTTTTTCTCTCTGCTTCCTCTGGCTTTTCGCTGTTCGGTCTTTGCTCTGTCCTTTGGCTCTCTTCTTTTTCTGGTCTCTTGGTGTTAGGTTTTGCTGGCCTTGGGTGCAGTGCTCTTCCTGGTCTTTGGCGCCATGCTCTGCCCTCCGCTCTTGGCTCTTGGCTCTCGTCTCCTTACTCTCCAGTCTTCATTCTCTGGTCTCCCCTCTCTGCTCCTCGCTCTCCGGTCTCCAGTATTCACTCTCTGGACCTTCCTCTCTGGAGGTCGCCCTCCGCTCTCTGCTCCACGATCTTCGCTTTTTTCGCTTTTCCTTTCGCTCTTGTCCTGTTGTTCTGGCCTTTTGCTCTTCCCTCCTCCTGTACTGGCACTCTCCGCTCTTCTTGGCTTTTCACCCTGTGCTCTGTCCTTTGCTCTTCAGGCTTCGCTCTCCACTCATTGCTCGCCTCTCTTTGCTCTGCTCTTGTCGCTCTGCTCTTGTCGCTCGCCTCTCTTTGCTCTCACCTTATCTCTCGTCTCTCTTTGCTCGCCTCTTTTTGCCCCCCTCTCTTTGCCCGCCTCTCGAAGTTCTCTCGTTCTCATTCAACTCTCTCCCCGTTCCATTGAACTAAACGGTAAAGACAGGAGTATATTTGAATCAGAACAAAGGCACCCCCTACCGTACCTTTCCAGCGATCAACAGACATATCGTCCGCGCCCGTCCACGCTCGCCCTCCCTCCGCTCCATACCCCTTTGGTGGATACCTTTTCGTGCAGCTAGTATGCTATAATATTATTATATCAAGGATGCTAACAAAAGAAAGACAGGCTTTACAAAGCCTCGCACTATTCGTAACCTCCGGACACTCACCGATCCGTCCCTCTGATGCTTCCGCCGGGAACATGATCTGCTTCGGACGGATACAATATTTCCTTCCACGGATGCCTTAATCCAAACCGCATCTCCGAAACTCTACCCGAATGACGAAAGAATATGCGAGCAGCATCTACGATTCCCAACAGCGACGACCTTTGTCACCTCGGTCTAGTGTACGCTACTATAGCCTAAACAACCGAACATTTAGTACGGTAACGCTCTACACGCGACACCGCAGGAATTTGAATATTTCAGCCATGTGCTATGTCGTCGGGCATCCCTTGCTCATTAAGGTCAAGGAATCTTTGTTTTTTGTCTCCACGAGTCGTGGAAAGGGCTGTGTGTCTGTTTTTTTTTTTTGCCTCCTTTCCAGAGGAAGCAATTTTTGACCTCGTACCATCCATGGATACCTTTAGCTATGTGGTTCGTTACTCGTAGAATGAAAATTAGTTTCCTCGTAACACTCGGCTAAATTATTCAATTTCTTATAGCACCACAACCCCCTCACACCAGAGCCTCATCATACCTGCATCACAAGAAAAAACTCATGACAATGCCCCCCGCAGAAATCGAGGACACAAACCAATCCTTAATCATTATTCTGTATCAATTTTATCCTAAAATACTTCTTAGTCGTGGCTTCTCTAGTCATCTGTTGAGAAGTGGGCCCTGTTGGGTCTCATGTCCGGTTCAGTATGCTACTAGTGAACCCACAATAGATACCTCTCATACCTCAGGGTCAGAAGGGAGCCCAGCACTCCGATAAGCATTCACTCTACCACGCACGGTTCTCCACCCATTATCGTTATTCGTACCGTAAAAACTCAAATAATCGAGCCGGTGCTATGTCCAGTAGCACCTCGCTATCCCGGATGGCCAAATTTCACGGATTTCATCCGGGACAACGGGGTTTCCGGAACAGCCGGGTCTCATGAATAGCACAAAAAATGCAGAGAAAAAATAAAGCTCGTTTATTACCATTCTCTTGAGAGGCAAGAAGTGCAAAGAATGCTGTGCCTAGAGGTGGCACAGTTAATACTTTTGCAAAGCTGTTAAGCTGGACTTTTTAATTGACTTTGTCATAGGCATTATCGAAATTGAACAAACACAACATAGACAACTTCCAGCTCAAGAACTCAATCCTCTGTCTGCGAAGCCCAGAGATGTGTATTAGAATCCTCCTACCATTTCCAAGTATTCTCCTTCCCTTCCTTTATTTAGTCCAAGATTTCTTTGGCCACACTCTTTCCTTCTAGCTTAGTTCAACTGTTAGTTCTGGTGGGATCCGGCTCAGCAGATCAATTTTCTAAGTGGACCGGGGGGGGTATGCCTCTAGATATCATACGAATCCAAAACCTGCCTCTTTCCGGTTCAGCGGGGTGAATTATATGGAAGTCCAAAGCTACAGCAGATTTTGTCAGGTTCAGCGCCGTATCCTGTTCAGCGCGTTCCGGGATAGCGAGGTGCGACTGTAATCTCTACCCCCACCTGCCTTACCCAGCTTCAGGCACTATTAATACAATGTCAATACTAACTACAAAATACCAGAACACACTCTCCCAAACCTCCCCTCTCTAACCCTACCAAGGACCTCAGCCACCCACCCTCGCCCAAATTCAGGCTTAAGTTGACTCCTTCCATCGCCATTACTCTTTTATCTCCCCAATGACGAGGATTTGCTGGGTTACGCCTACAACATCGGTTGTGAAGATTTATTCCCCCTCCGTTCCCGACCCCCCTGATTTCAACTATCCGGTATCTTTCAGACTCCATCGCTTAAGTTGAGGAGGAGAGATTTCAGGGAACTATTGTGGATGGAATGTTTGCCCGATTCCACTTTCCGGGAGAAGGGCATTTGGCGAGCACTTTTCAATCAACCAGACCTATCAATTCTATCAAAGTGAGATGATGTGAAAGAGGTGTAGTGTACAATTAGCTGTATTTCTACAATTCTTAGTTCCAAGTGTTCTGAATTGTGTTGTGGTCTTGAACTAGCTCGTGTATTAGGTAATAATAGCCTTTGCCCCGGTAGCCCTCGCCAGATTGTGACCATGGTTTGCAAAAAGCTGTAAAAGGTTAAGGTACCGTGAAACCCAGCTTGCTCATAGCTGTTATAGCGGTTCTGGGTATATGGACGTACCGGTACTCGTAATGTCGAAGCGTTTTTAGAAAAGACTGCTATTGCATACCACCAAAAATTGGCCATTCTGCTGGGGGATCCTGGTGGTATGCAATAGCAGTCCTTTTTAAAAACGCTTCGACACTACGAGTACAGCTCCTAAATTTCGTACGGAGGTACAGCGCCTAAGTTTTGTATTTTACATTCGCAGTGGGCATTGTGTGAGCAGCTAATTTTCGTCGCTTGGCGGCGACGAGGAAGGAGGCGGGAAAATTGTTGGCGGTGGGGCGATTGGGGAAAGGCGTCATCGTCGGGATTCCGTTTCCTTTTGGGCGCAACGGAGGCGGCAGAAGAGGCGAAGTATTCAGCATGAGCTGAGGTGAGACATTGCTCACATGCAGATTTGGTGGTGGCAAGGATGCGACCAGTCGGTTTTGGAATGCCGTCGGTTCCGAGGGCAATTTCTGGGAAGAAGGAGGGAGGTAGGAGCGACCTTCCAGCAGGGATGGCGTGTTTGATGACACCATTAGGTCGGGAAAGGTAATCGGCGACTACAAGTCGCACCTCGAATGGATCTCTGTGTATGAGAAACCTCGCCATTACGAATAAATCGTACGGGAATCAAGACCCCTGCTCCCATACAAACAGTACTCGCTATAGGGAATTCACCCGGGAATTCACCCCAAAACCTCGTGGCTCGTATAACGAACAAAAACCCCCCAACTCTTGGCGTGCTTTATAACGAGGTGGGACTGTACGTGTACGTTTTCGACCCTAGTACGTGGCGGAAGGTGAGGTTGAACTCCATCAGGTCAGCTGCCCATCGCTGATGACGTTGGCACTCGAGTTGTTTGTTGGCGAATGACACCCGTGCTGCGTGATCGGTGATTGATTGGCCGGGAATGGAGGACTGAGCGATAGCGTCTGCAGGTGAACACTACGGAGGTGGAGCCCCTAAGTTTTCGATATTTGGCTATCAGGGGGGGTTGAGCAGGCCGGGGGTAAAGTTGTCAAATGGGGTATAGTAGGTTGAGATCGGTCTTGGTACAACAAGATCTTAGAGATACCTGACCCAGAGCCTGTCAATGATTTTAAGATTCAAAACTAAGTACAATATATATCTAATATTGTGTAAAAAGCCCATTTGCATCGATAACTGCCTGGCATCTTGCAGGCATACTACCTACCAGTTCCCTAAATTCATGTTGTCCAACCTGATCCCAAGCTTGCTTTACAGCCTCCTGTATTCTATCATAACTTAGAATCTTGGGAAAATTATCTTGAAGATAATTTTTCATTATGTGCCATACCCGTTCAATTGGGTTTAAATCTGGAGAGAACGGAGGCCAGTAAATAACGTGAATCCCACGTTCATAAAGTTCAGTGGCTGTATCTGCTGCCAAATGGCCGGGTGCTCCATCTTGCATGAGATTTAATGAAATACTATTGCGACGATAGTATTCCATATATCCATGAATTGCAGGAACAGTGTGTGCACGATAGCTATCCGAATTTATCGTCCCCCAGTCCTTCTCCTAAAATATCCCAGGTCCCTGTGTATCCCCATGGAAACAGTCCCAAAACATCCACCCCTTCATTCTAAGATGTTTCTCCACAATACATGTTGGGTTCCACTCCTCACCAACAGGTCTCGGAACCCACATTCGCGTATGTCTTCCACCTTTTATCCTGGTTTTATCTGTCTACAAAATCTCATACCACTGTTCCATTGTCCAATTTACATGGTTCAAAGTCCACTGTAATCTTATCGCCCGATTCCGTTCTGTAATAGGCAGCTTTCTCATTGCTAGGCGTCGATAAAACCCCTCCTTAATCAATGCTATGTGAATAGCCTTCTTGCCAACTCCAAATTCTAACTCGGTAGCAAGTTGTTGAAAGGACAGACGATGATTACGGGAAGACATGTATACATACTCTATAGGCTCCTCAATTTGAGCTTGGGTCAAAATAGGAGAATGACCTGGTCTTTTTGAAGGGGTAGCTGGAAAGGTGCAAGTGTACTGAACTTGGTGCTAGGAATATCCTGTCTTTTCCTGAGTTTGAGCGTATTTCCAACCGATTGAACACAAAAGCTGGCAGTCCTGTCTCTGGTCACGGGTGAGATGGAAGGATTTCATGTTTTGGGCATTCAGAATTAACATTTTCGTGAATGAAATGGATGGAAAAAATTTGCACATAGTCTTCACCTGTATTCCTGTATCCTCAATGCCACAATATCCTGTTTAGGCTACCTATCTCTGCTGACTTGATATCCCTTACTAGCTAAATATTGAAAACTTAAGGGCTCCACCTCTGTACTGTATGAAGGTACAGCCCCTAAGTTTTGTACTTTTTGCTAGTAGGGGGATTCGGCTAGCAAGGATTAGGAGGGCGAATAGGAAAAGGTCACTTATTGCTCGTAGTCATCAACATAACAAGATTTTGACAATTAACAACTCTTTTTTGTTTTTGTTTTTCCACATGCCACCAACCATTCCACGCGGATCAAATACTTAAGTATCTTCACTTAGCCAGGATGATATCCACTCCAACAAGAGTGATGCAGGCAGCAAAATGCCATTGTTCCTGGTTGCTTGCAATCAGTATGAGAGAGTAGTGAAAATTCTACTCAAGTGAGATGATGTTAACCTATCAAGTCAGCTGAGTTTGGCCAAATACAACTAAGTAAGTTATTCCCATCCTGCCAATCACTGTCCATTGCCTCTTTTCTTCTCCGTTCCTCTATAATAAAAAAGAAAAAGAAAACTATATATTAGTAAAGTAGAAACAAAAATCCTCTCTAACAGCAATGCAGGCAGGTATACTCTCTTCAGCAAAAACACCAATCCTCTACTTTTTCCATCCTCCACCACCTCCAGCCTCTTCTCTCAAATTCCCTACATGTCCATTTCAACCCTGTCTTTCTCAACTGAAACCTCTGTCCCTTCCACCCACCCTATTCTTATCACTAGCCCTAGGCATTCTTGTTTGTATTTCACAACGGCTTTATCTAGTAAAGCTATGATACCCTCCAAATCTTTATCCTTGATGTTCTCCCCAAGTACGGTGGTCTACTCGTCCAAGTTCTCTGTTGACGACATTGTCTGTGGGTGACTACGATGTACTGTACCTTAACAGAATGCCAGTGCCTGGAGGGTTTGGCAATGTTGCTATGAATGATAGTATGGAGTAGGAGGAGGATAAGCATGATGAGAGGCATTTTTCAAAGTTTATAAGAAGGCGGTAAATGGGGGCTACTGTGATAATATTTTCTAAATATTCTTTTAAACCAGATTGAAGAGGGACGGATATTTGGCTACATGTAGTATTTTGTAAAGAGACTATTTGCCTCAATTACTGCCTGATATCGCGTGGGTATACTCTCTATAAGCTTTCAAAACTCATGCAGCCAAAAGTTGGCCCATGCACTCTTAACTGCTACCTGTAGTCGATCATAGGTAATATTTTTCGAAAAGTTATCGTGCAGATAATTTTTGATATTATACCATACATTCACGATAGAATTGAAGTCTTGAGAAAAGGCGGGCTAGTGAATAACATGGATTCTCCTTTCTTGAATCTCAAGTGACGTATCACCGGCAGCATGTCCTGTTACCCCATCTTGTCTAAGCTGTAAATATTTTGAATCTCAGCGACAAAGTTCCTCATAATGTCACAAACCAGATTGTGACAAGGCAGATTGAAGAGATTGAACAAAGGGTTTCATGTGACTTACGCTTACACGTAATTAGGCTTTATTGTTATGCAATAACTCACAGTTGTGAGTCATATGATGTTATGACTTTTGCGCATGACTTATACTTATGAGTCATGAGTTTCATACAAGTGATGTATTTGGCACACATGACTTGTTATAAGTATTATCATTACTTTAATAGCCTGTGACCCTTCTATTTTGTTGTCATTCATAGTCGGTAGAAGTATGTATGACAATGAAGTAAGTGCGACAAGACTTTTTTTTTTTTTTGCATCATCTCTTATGATGTATCTAAATAGAATTTTATAAGATAGTATATTTAGTATTGTATTGAGTTATTCATATTTTTCTAAATAAATCTACAGTATTTAATTTTGAATTTGATATACATATTTATGTTCAAGTTACTATCATATTATTATAATCAAATTCTCCTCCCGTTTAACAATAACTTTCAATTCAACCTCTGCTCAACATTTTATTTATCATTATTCTTTCACTGAAGGTGATTTTCCTCCTCAGTTGTAGCCTTCTTTATCACTATCTAATATCTGGCTACTTTTTGGAATATGGATAATATTGACGTAGGAGATAACCTAGTCGTAGCCAATACTTGAGGTTCCACAGAATTGCCATTGAAGATTAGACTGAATCAAGCCTTGCCATGGTTAGAGCAACTGCCCGGAGAGAAGGCAAGTGTAGCAGCGTAGCCATTTAATGTAAAGGGGACAACAATATGGATATGTCAATTACGAAAGCATAATTAGTAGGGAAATATACTTGGAAGTTTCCATTATCTGTCACGAATGTGGCTTGGCTCAGAAAGAGCTTTCACATGATACATAATTATGAGTCATAGGTATGTTATGGTTTTACGCATATGACTTATTTTGGTCAAATGAGTAGTCATAATTTATTAGGTTTCCCACATGACTCAAGTATGAGTCATGAAACGTGTGCCTGGTGAGTATGCCTTACAACCATGCCTTGGAGGTATGCCTTTTACATATAATTTATGTTTAGTACATGACTTCATTATGAGCTCATGGGTTTCCCAAATGAGACACATTCGAGTCATATGATTAGTTTATCAGGTTATGATTGATGTATGAGTTTTTGCACATGACCTTGCTATGAGGTCATGGGATTTGATCATGTGACCTGTTTGGTCACATGGTCAGTTTGTTATGATTTGGTTTCGCGCATGTGACAATTTGGGGTCACATGACTCTGGACAAGAAGAGCACTATATAAGGAGGCTAGTATAGCCGAGGACAATAGGTTCTTCACGCTTTGTTTTAAGTACCTTTCCTCTGTCTTTCACCTGGTGTTAGACATGAAGGGTCAGGATCGATCCAATCAGAGGCCTTGATTGCTATTCCAGGATAGGCTTCCAGTCTTTAACTTCGAACACCTTTTAGGGACTTCATTATTATACCTTCTCTAATGTTTGGTGTAAGTACTTTCTTCCTTTTACTTATACTTTGGGTTGTTCACTACAATTATTTCCTCACAGTTGCAATGGCTAAGCGAGCCTCTGCATCCTCCGTCCGGTCCGCTTTACATTCTTTGGTACTTTTGTCTCGTAGCACGGAGAAGAACTTCGCCTTGGAGGCCGAAGTCTCTTACCTTCGCCATCACCTCTCTGTCCTTTCTCGACAGTTTCAATCTGCCATTAAAGAGATATATGCCTTGTCGGCTGCCCTCAAAAATGAAGCTGCCGTTAATGGTAGTTATCTTACCATCTTGGTAGCTGAAGCTCTTACTATTATTCCCTCTTCAGCTGTCACCTCAGTCGCTTCGGTTCTTATAGTTGTCACACTTGAGAGGGCTGAGTAATACCCTAAGAGTTCTCAGAGTTCAGTGGAGGAGCTTCCTAAGAGTAATGTTACGCAGCAGGTTGTCCCCGCTCCTCCTGAAGCTTCAGCTATGAGTGGCAGTATGGGTGGACCGGTTCCAGATTTGTCAGGACCTGTAAAGGTGCTTGCTCCTGGTGTGGGTGGGGTGGATCCTAATGTGATGATACTAGCTGCGGCAGTATCACACCCATTGGGGGGGCTGGTGCCTGAGTCCTCTGTGGCTCAGTGTGTGGCTAGTCAGGATAATACCTCTAGTGGCGTACCTCTGTAGCGGTAGGTGGTGATTAGGGTGGCCTGTATACTCTTGTTACCAGACCTGCACTTTGGGGCCGGAAGAGAAAGAGAAACAAGAGGTGCTGGGTCCAATAAGACCAGACCTTACCTGTGCCACTTGTCCCAGAGTTGGAAGTGTCATCACCTTTGCCTGTTGGCGATAGTGAACTGGCTACGGGAGGGTCTATACTGGGTTCACTGGCTGAGGAGATAGCTTGAGAGTTGGAGGAGGAGCGGAATACGTGAGCATGTTTAATCAAGTGCCAACGACTTGGGGACTTTCTCATTCGGGCTGCTTCTATGCAGGCTTTTAGGCGGAGCTGCCCGTGTAGTACTCCTCTTATTCTGTATGACAGGTTGAATCCTCTTGACTAGGGAGGCCTCGCCCTGTAAGTGGCATTTCCCTCAGGTCTAGGAGCTTGGGTGTTGGGTGTGGCTTTTGTTTGGAAATGGGGACGTGTCCCTGTGTGGTCAGAGGGGTGTTCCGCGATCAGTGCATAGAGGCGCTCAGCTGAGTTTCTATTGTAGAGGAAGTTTTCGTGGGGTCACATTCAGGTAGTGGTTATGGAACCTTTTTATTTTGTAACGGGAACTTGGCTGGTGGGTAGGCTGGGCTGTGGAGAACTTTACTTTACTGTTAATGGCTTTGTATTTAGTGTTCATGTTGGGTCATAACATGGGCATGTTTAAGGTATGGGGTTGGAGGTGTAGTTAGTTCGTAGTTAGTGGTATGCGGGTTACAACAGGCAGTGGACCCGTCCCTGCGGCTTGTCGTATGCCAGTGTTAGCGGTAAAAGATTAAATAAAATTCAATTGAATTTTAAGTACTTTTCCTACTTATTACTATAATGAATATGAAATATTGTTTTGTTCTTTATCATTATTATGACTTTTACTAGTATTACACCAAACAGAACTCTTTACGAAGTAGAGTTAGAAAAAGCTTGTGATATGAGTTGTCAATAGAACACCGAGGTCTTGTACTATCGGTAAGGTAATCTGAGGCCTAGTGCTATCATAAGACAAAAAACGGAAGAAGAAGAACTGAGGTATTGTCTCCCGCTATCAAGCATCAACTATGTGAAGAGTGATCGTTACATTACAAAGTGTCACCTAGAATGACAGTAAAAGATATAAGACGCTTTCCTTCAACCCAGACAGGGAAAGAGATATTGATATCAATGATTAAAACCTTAATCTATAGGGATTTAGCGATGCCATAGATCCCGTTTCAGGAGAGCACTCAGGATCAGAAAGTCCAGTAACCCCAGAGAACGGATCGCCTGTCAATAGCTCCCCCACCGGACCTCCTAGAAAAGAAAGGATATCGGAATCAGTAGCATCTAGGCTGCCAGCCCTAGTGACTCCGGCACCAGGTACCTGTGTACTTGGAATGACTGATGACCAGTTTCAAACATTTTTCACAGCAATATGAAGGACAGGACAAAGGAATATCAGAGGGTGAAAAGCCAAAGAACACAACACATACCAGGGAGCCACAGATAAACTATGAATATGCATACCAAAATGTTAAGGATACTTTGAAGTCAATGGGTATTAAGAACCATAGGATGAGATTAAGATTCCTTTTGTTGAATCACTATTGAGAGGACTTGCTGGATATTAGATCATGCCTTTTCAGGATGTAAGAAAACAAAGAGAATGGATCACCTATATGGAATTCAAGGCAACCCACTTTGAACAGTTTGGTGACACTAATACTGAAGAAACAACAAGACGAAAGTTGGGAAAACTCCAACTGGGAAAACAGACCTTATCAGTATACTGGAATAAATGTCGACTATTAGAATATGAGGCAGAATTCAATGATGCCAAGCTGTACATCATTCTGCTAGAAAACTGCTGTGAGAGACTGCAAGAAGTGTGGAGAATTTCTGACCTGCGTTACACAACTTGAGAATGATTTGCAAGATGTGCGATTGATAAGGATAGCAAACTGAACAAGCTTCGCAACAATTTGGAAAATACTATAGTACAAATGATGGTTGGATTATCCAGGAATGTCGATGGAACTTGCAAATCACAAGCAGCTCAGAGCAAAAGCAGACTATTACTACAAGAAGAACTAACGGAATTCGACAGATCAAGAGCAGGACCAGCTCTGAATGTATGTGAAGAAGAATATGTTAAAAGAATGAATGGGAAACTGTGCTTGAGATGCGGAAAAGCGGGACATCAGATACGGGAAGGTCGAAGCCGACACGATAGTAGATACTATGAGATAAAGCTGGCTAGGAACAATCATCTCCAGTTTCTGAAAAAGAGTAAGATCCGTGCGATAGTTGCCGAGAACATATCGGCGGAAAACAAAAAAGGTCTCCAGTACGTGGTAGTTTGTGAGAGCTAAGATGCAGACCTGAAAGGCCTATCAAGTTAGTAAACAACTCTACGGTACTACACAAAGAACAGGAGAAGCAGATGGAGAACATGTAATGAGCAAGACAGAAATATACAATGAAAAGCACAAAAAGACAATGATATATGCAATGCTTGACTTGGAGGTGACTGAAGATTTTATCGACAAGGAAATCTGCGATGAATATGGCCTCAATAGCGAGGAAACAACCAAAGGTCACAAGTCTACTTAGCGGATAGGAGGCCAAGAGCAATGGGTCCTATAACCCAGATAGTGGAAGTAGCTATAGACATTAATAGCTGTAGGAAAACTGTAACGTGTTCGTAAGGTGCTAGTCATGTTAGCAGTAATTGGTATGATAGTTGGCAGGTAGCCAGCTCTACCCAAGAGGAGTCGAGAGTTGAGAGCTAAAGGAGGCTTTAAGGGTGTACTGAGGAACAATGAAGTAACTGTTCAACCAAGTATATTGAAATACTGTCTGTCAAAGTCTGCCTTTTCTATCGTAGAAATTGGAAGTCTTTGAATACACAAATCTGTTCATGTCTAGCATGAACAAAACTAATTAAAGGTATCAATTGATACACTTTGGTAAAACTAATTAATTGTCAAAGCGATACTTAAAACAAACCAAGTATTAAAGCTATACTTAAAACAAAATATAAATCAAAACCAATAACTGAGTACCCGTACAGGTTACATTCCCCAAAATAAAACAACTGCTTAAACAAACAAAACGTAATAATCATCAAAAGCGGAGTCTGAGAAACTAAAGACTTCATTTTCCTCCATCAGCTCTTCATCAAAAGTGTCACACCAGGGACAAGAGGAAATCCTAAGAAAACATCGAAACTCAAAGAAATATTGATCACAGTAGTCATGAATACCAGATTCATGCTGTGCATCTACCCAAGCTTTATTACAATCAGGACTGTAATCAAGACAGAGGATAGCGAAGTAGTCTTCAAGTTGGATAATATCGCGTTTCAACAAGAGTCCAACAATATGTTATCGCAGCCTCACATTGAGTTCCACATAGTTTGACATTGTTATGGTATTCGGATGGAGGACGGTAATTAGATGAGGTTAACAAGAGCTTATTCGCTAGCCTTTTTTTTCACATCGCTGCTTTCGAATTCCGACTCAAACTATGGTGCCCAAAGCCTATCCCTAGCTTCAAGTTCCATCTGCCATCGCTCAGTCTCTGGCATCGCTGGTGTCCAGTACATTGTGATGTAATTCATCGTTGAAGGGAGAGATTTGTTTGGCATTTTGTCTTTCCACCAGTTATTTACCATATCCATAGCGAGCTCTAGTCCTTCTAGTAGTTCCCAGCTCTTTTCACTTATTGGGTATCCTTTCCATTTGACCAGGAACTGTTCATTTCCATTCCAAAAGCAGTGGTCTCAGATTTCTTCAACTTCCCATTCATTATTCTTATCAATGATAATAGATGCAGGTTGAGACTGAATTCCTCCTGAGAACTTTGAGTTATCCTTTAGGTGGAATCGCTTAATGGCAGAGGTATGGCAAACGGCAGTATTGCAGTGATATATGCATCCATCCATCTCAACCGTGCAGTTTTCTGTATGTTTGTTAAAGGATAAGACCTTGAAGGGTCCTGACCATTGTAGTTGTAGTTTCATGCTGTATCCAACATTGGTAATAAACAGGTTTCATGTACTATAAGCATATTACCTGGTAGAATAGGAATGTGCTTGTATTTTTCCTTTCTACAAGGTGGTTGTACGCAGGAATCGCACTCCTTTAACAGCTTGGAAAGTATTATTCTGGATAGCTTGATGGAGGTTTAAGCAGTCATTGGAAGTGAGGATTGAAGAATTCTTGAACAGTGTTGAAGGTTGGAGAGGGTATCGGCAGCCGAAGAATGCCTTGTATGGAGATATTCCTAAGGTGTGTGAATATCCGGCATTAATATATGCAGCGAGTTCAGTGAGGGCTTGTTCCCACTTAGTCTATTGTTCATTGATCATGTTTTTAATTCCAGTCTTTACTTCACAGATCTGCCGTTCTGCTTGGCCCTTAGTCTCATGATGTCTGCGAGGAGGTATGATATAGTTAATTGTAAGGGAGGTCAAGAATTGTTTCCAGAATCAGGCGGTGAAGCAGGGATCAGCATCATTGATAATGGATAATGGGTATCCACAGGGGGCAAATAGATATCATTGGAGGTTATTCTAGGTGTCTTTAGAGGAGTCGGTAACCTTCATCGGTATTAGCCATGTGTATCCAGAAAACAAATCCACAGCTACTAAGATAGTGTCATATCTGGTAGACTGGTTAACTGGCCCTGTGAAATCGATGGAATATGATTCGAATATTTCGTAAGGTAGCTGAAGGGTCTGTACTTTCCCTTCTACAAATTGTATTCATTCCTGATTTACCTGGCAGAGTTCGCATCATTTGATGAAATCGCGGAGGTCATTTTGCATTTCAGGCCAGTAAAATTCTTCAGAGGCATATTGGAGGTTTCAGTCCGCACTATGGTGTCCTTGGTTGTTAATTTCGGTAATGACATATTCCCTAATAGTCATTCCATTGAACATATAGCCTTTTAGAATGTATAGGCAATGTTCACCATAACGGATACTGGTATAGACCATTCCATTAGATATGTTGTAGGGGGCAAGATCTCTCTGTGTGGAGGTGTTCATAGCTTTGAAGCAGATTGGTTCACAGTGGTACTCTGCAATTATCTGGCTTTTGAGAGATGAGGTTAATTCCTCTGTAGATGATCGAACATCTTGTTTATCCTCAATGAGTTATCCTCTTGTCAGTTAGGTAGGGGTTTCCTCTTCTTCAAAGGTTTTATAGAGCTGCAGGCGATGCTCAGCAATCTTGGGAGCCATGACAGAAACAAAGGTTTCATTGTTGTATACTCGTAAGGGTCTACCAAATGGTTTCCATGAATTAATTATGGGGGACGAGGATGGGGGTACTGACTACAGAGGTGTGTAGGTACGATATTGCATCCCTCTAGGCTGCAGCTTGTTCGAGTTCTTCAAGGCCTTGGTATGATCTTGAGGTGGGGTTAACGGTAAGAAAAGGTTGGATTGATTCATGATTAACTTCCTCCATCATCTCTTCTGCTCCTTGTGCAGTGTCAAATCTTGTATTTTTAGAATCATCAGCATGAATATTCTACCGTCGCTGGTATCTGTCTTCAAATTTAATTTCAGTCTAGTAGAAGGGGCAGGTATCAAGGTAACAGTGGGACCAGTAGAGTCTGCTTTACTGAAGCTCGTGAGGTAGTGTACTGCGGAGGGTACAATTATCTTTCCACTCATCGTCAATGTCCTTTCCTCGTTTTATTCCAGCAGTTGTGTATATGGTGTAAGAGAATGAGTTAGAGGGAGAGGCAGTACTGGCGGTAGTTAACAATGATTCTTGTTTATACAAGGTGTCGTCAGGGCTATCTTTCCTTTATCTTGTATGGTCATAAACAAGAGGAGAGTCTCGGAGTTCTTGGTTCTCATATAGTGGGGAGAGCTCAACAGGTAAACAGTTGGATCTTCCAGGGGTATAGATGATCTTTGCATCGTATTTGCTGATTTCCCCTATCATTTTGTTCTTCTTCTTCCTGGAGTCTTTTCCATCTTAAGATTAGCGACAGGTTAGTGGTCGGTAAAAATGGTGAACAGAATGCCCATCAGGATGTGGTTGAAAGCATCAAGAGCATCAATCACTGCAAGGGCTTCCTTGTCAGTGGTTTGATAATTCATTGGTAAATAAGTAAACTTCCTGCCGTATAATGCAGCCGGTCTTGCTATATCATGTGAAGCTCCTTGTCCAACCCATGCTTCAACTCCAATATCTGATGAGTCTGTAATCAGACATATTGGGTCTAGTTTACAATAGTCGATAGGCCTTATAACATTCGCATTGTTAATCAATTGCTTGATGTTGTTAAAGGCGTGGTCATGAGTGTGGGTCCAGACAAATTCTACATTATTGGTAAGGCCGGTGAGTGGCGCTGTCAGATTGGCGTGGTGTCATAGAAACTGGTAGATATAGTTGACCAGTCCTAGGAATCACATAGGTTCTTTTTAATTTTGAGGTGTTGTCCATTCTGTTAAACAGGGTATCTTACTGGGACCCGTATGTATTCTTTCATCATCTATCACAAGTTCCAGGATATCGAGTTTGTCGGCAAATAGGATTGACTTATTTCTGCTAGCGTAGAACTTTACTTCCCCTAGTCTGGTAGAAACTAAACCTATCTGGCATGCATATTCTGCTTCGGTGTTTGAGAAAATGAGGATATCGTCGATGTAAACCCATACAACCTGGTTGAGGTATTTACTTAGGAGGTTTTCCATAATTCGCATGAAGGTGGCATGCGCATTCATATTACCTTGTAATCTAAGTCGGCTAATGAAACTTCTGAAGTGTGTTCTCAAACTATTATAGTGTTTGCCTTTAGGATCTAACCTTCTCTGGAAGTAGGCATCGCTTATGTCAATCTTGCTTCGAAATCTAGTCCGTCCAACTGCATTCCAGATTTGTGTTTGGTTTGGGATAGGCGAGCTGTCCAGAACTATGTTTTAATTTCGAAGTTTGAGGTTAACCAGGAGGTGGATTCTTTTGCGATCTGCTTTGGGATGAATAAACTAAGGTGCTGTACCTGGTGCTTTCGCTCAGTAGATGACCTTTCTTCATTTTTGTTGGTTTATCCAGTTACATAGCGGGTTTTTGTATACATTAAGGATGGAGTAGTTAGGTAGTTCTTAAGATTAGAGAGGTCTCGAAGGTGGATATGGTGGTTCACTTCCCTCATACGTGGTGGTTCTTCGGGAATCTGATTGGGGAAAACATCAGAGTACTCATCTAAAATGCATTAGGTAGCGGCTTTACAGACTGTGGCTCCGTACACTCAGCTTATTGGTTTGCATGCCACTCTGACCTTCTGATCTGGAAAATCAATGGTTCATTCCACACCTCTGATTATAGCTTTGGGGCGGTTCAGGAATGGTATCTGTATCAAATCATCATATTTGAGTAGGTTTCCAACTAGCATCGCCTGGGGGGATAGGACAGCAGAACCAAGTCAGATAGTTGTGCTACAGGTTTTATGGCTTGTCGATCGTGGCCCTTTTACTGCCATATTAACTGCTATAAGCTGGTTACAGTATCGAGTTGGGAGTCCATAGACAGAGACAAAGGCATTGCTGATCATGTCTCAAACAAGCATGCCAGTGTCAAACAGGACTAGAGCCTTCTTGCCATTGATCAGAATGGTACGTTTTAGGGTAGTGTATCCTTTAAATATAGTAGGAGGT
>NW_003298799.1:296391-302203 GCF_000151645.1 Tuber melanosporum | reverse complement strand
ATGCTATCACTCATTGTTGGGAACTTCTGGACCCAAAGGTTTTTGATTCTTTAGCTGGATCAATAGTGGATAGAATAGAGATAATTATTAAGAATGATGGATGGTATACCAAATATTAATTTCTGCTATGTATTTCCATCTTTTAAGTTTTTTTTTGGTTTTCATCATGGTGGATTGGTGGGTGAGTGTGGTTGTCATCGCTAAAGATTTTCCTCCTTTGAAGCACTGTTAATTTTGTCCAATCACAATGTAAAAACTCGAAAGAAGTGCCATCTATGGTATAAGCAGAACTATAATCCCAAAACAAATACAACCAAGGAAATCAAACCAGTGCCTCCAACTGTCACAAACAACCTATATCCGAATGTGCCTATAGCAAATATTCAAGGAAACAATCAAGCTAGAGAGGACATCAAAAAAAGAAATTCTACAGTACGCAATCCTTCCAAGGATTTTAGGAAGCAAAAGAAATGTAGAAAGAGGCAAAGGGAGGGGAGAGGTAACCAAGTTGGGGGGAGCAGAATCATGATCCTGGTACACAAGCATATAGGTAGGTAACCCCATCAAAGTAGCCTGGATGTAGGCAGCCTGGCTATGCAGCAATACATAGGTTAACCAAAGCATCTCATCGTTTCTGCAGCTCTCAAGCACCAGGAGATAGCTGTCTTAGGGCTTTCTGCTGGATGTGCATATCAGGATGGTATTAGGGAAGATCTCCAGCTCTATCTCGCAGTACGGGTAGAGAGTAGAGGCAATCATATAGCTCTTCCTCGTCACCCTTTGGTCAAAGTGACCTCCCATGAACTTTCTAACACGATGAAGTGGTGTTAGGATCAAGGCGGCAAATAAGAATCGTGCAAGGGTAGTAGATACTCGGTGGACATTGTGTAGAGAAGCAAGGGCTAATAAGGTTAGGTCCCTAAGTTTCCGAGGAGAGAGAAGTGGTGGAAGTAGAGCCTCAGAGGCGGAAGGGACATTCAGGATTTAGCAGACCAATTTGACAATCCTGTAAGCTATGGCATCTATTGGGGGGTGCTTGTGTACTGTAAGGGACAGTTCATAGGTCCTCAAATTCAGCAGGTTGTAACGTGGTATTAGATATGCAGTAAGTAGGTAATGGTATTTAGGGGAGCAGAATCATGACAGAGCAGGGAAGAAGTGGTGAAGCGATGCTGTGGCCGCATTCCTTACTCAAGACAGGGAAACTATGTACTTGGCGGCTAAGCGTTGGTGGTGTCCTAGCAGATCTTGGAGTAAGGGGAGAGACCACTTGCCAGTGAGAATGCTGGTGGGTGTGTCTTTGTAGCAATTAGTTATCTACCTCTGAACATGTTACTAAAAGTCTCCAAGAAAGTCCACTATCACAGTAGATGGAGTAAAAACGTCAGCCAGGTACAGCAAGATAGGTCTGAGATGTGAGGCCACTAGTCAGTGACAGAGAAAGGGAGCTAAGCTCATGCCTGGATCAGGAAACCTCTTAACTATAAAGAAAAGGCCCTGAGCTAAGGGCAGGAGCTTTCGAAAAATGTGTATTATTCACCCTATCAAGGGTGTATAAGGTAGGTTTGAACTAATAACCAAGTCAGCGGTACATCCAGGAAGAACAGAAAAGCAAGCCTTCGATGAGTATTGGGAAGTTGAAGGGGTTACCTTTCTGCTATGTAGTACAACGATGTATGAGTTCAATCTTGGGACAGGAGAATGAAACTTCCAATCTTCTGCCCCTCTGGGTGAGCATGTTCACCAAGTATAGGAGGGGCTGGATATTCCTTCAAAATAGGATGGAAGTGACAGTTACCATAAAGTCATTAACGTAGGAGAGGATGCGATCTCTAGGCAAGGGGAAGTAGAGGAAGGAGACATATATGATGAAGAGTAAGGGGGAAATGGGGACCCTTGAGGGGTTCTGACCTAGACTGGTCTAAAGATTCTTGATAAACCATAGAAAAGTAACTAGAATTGCCTTCTCTTAAGAAAGGACTTGACTGAGGAGTAGAGGTAAGAGAGACACCATTAGAGCGTAGCATGTACAAGAGATCAGTAGAGACATTGTCAAATGCCCCTTTAATGTCAAGGAAGAGGGTAGAAACCATAAGCCTAAGGCAGTGAAGTGTTTGAACCTTATATACAAGGGTTATACATGCATTAAATGTATCAAGACCTGGAAGCGAGCCACATTAGTAGTAGTTTAGCACGCCAAGAAATTATGAAATGGGGGAGAGAGATGGTTGGCCATAACCTGCTATAGTATCTTGAGACTTGCTCAAGAACAAAGATGATCTAGAAAGAGGTCTGTCTGTCATAGGAGGATTTGCCCTTTTAGTCAAAGACTACTCCATGAGCCATCTTTAGAGTAACAGTATTGTAGCCAAAGTCAACCAGATGTGAGAGGAGTTTAAACAGGAGCGATAGACACTCAGCGTTGACCCTTTTCCTGACACAATATGGAATCAGATTCAGGCCAGTTGCAGAAGATGCTAATGATGTGTGAAGAGCGGAGGCTATCTTGACTGGTAACAAGTAGGGGCAGTCCTTGAATAAGTAATAGATGGGGAGGCAAAAGCAGGAGACATGGGGTAAAAAAAATAAGAGGGAAGGAAATTATTCAGCTACTCATGAGAGAAGGCATTAAGAGGGTAGGGAAGAATTCTGAAGGTTTGTGGAATATGAATCTTTTCGCAGTCCGCACTGTTTGAAATGTTGCCCCTTCCGGAAAGTTCGACCAGTCCTTCTTTTTGGCCATTTTGATAGCCTTAAAGGAGATATTCTTGGTGATCCAGGTAGTACTTCTGGCATCTGATCTGCGTGAGGTACACGCTTCATATGCCCAGGTATGGTGCAGCCTTCTCTGATCTCACAGGACATTGGACTATCAGAGTTTCAAGCAGAGTGAGAGTTTTGTAATGGGAGTGCGCCTTGTAAGTACAATGCATACACAGTTCAGATTGAGATCAAGCCAGGATCCTAGGGCATGTTAGGTCAGATGTAGGGAAGATTGAGTCCTGTTGAAAGAGCAGAGGCTTTTATAGACTTGGGACCTGAGGGTGGCCTTCCAGTAGTGTTTATGATTGAGTGGAGACAATAAGCGGGAGGAGAGTATAATAGAAATGGGAACCCCAATTAGAGTCAATATACAGCATGGTAGAATCCCAGGACTACATAACAGGAGCAAGTTGATGACTAGAGAACAACAGGTCAATAACCAAAGGGGCATGGTCTTGCCTGTGGGAAAAGTCCATGTAGCCTGCAGGGGTATTGATGAGGGAGGAAGAGTATTCTGAAGCAAGGTCCGCATAGGGAGCGGAGGTATGGAGGTGATTTTACCTTACACAGCAGAGAGGATTCCTTGAGGAGCGGTGGACATCAAAGTCTCCTACTACAAGAGCTGGGAAAGAGAGAAAGGGAGAAGCCTCCTGAGGGAAGACCTTGCAATGGAGGGAGAAAGGAGTCCAAAGTCAGTAGAGGTTCAGGATTCTGAAACTCTTGTGAGAAGAGGAAAATAAACCAAGAGAGGTGTAAACATCAAGTACCATAATGCCTGGTTTATCGAAAAAGAAAGAGACAACCTAAACATTATTAACAAAGAAATGTAGGGCAAAAATTGTGGCACTCAGTATCATATTGCCTGCAAAAGGAGTGGATAAAGAATTAAATCTCGCATAATGCTGTAGCTTACTACAAGAAAATGGAAGGTCTTGCAATGTGACAACCAAAGCTCGGGATGGTAAAGCAACTAAAGCATTAAAGAGAGAGAGAAACATGATCCAACTTCCTAAGCGCTTGTGCCTAAGGAGGGTGGAAGGGCAAAGGCCTTGAAGATATGTAGTAGAAAGCGGAGAAGGCAAGAGAGAAGAGAGGGCTGTAATTATTACTAGGATACACATGCTGGTAGTTTAGGGACAGGTGTGGTAGTGATATCTCTTGGGACTGGGAGTGGTTGACATCTTGAAAATGAGCAGGAGTTTGAGTGAAGACGGCTCACGGGAGGTCAAAGAGGTAAGAGAATGGCATTGGGGTAGGGCATAGTAGTTGAGACCATTTTTCCAGACCAAGTTAAAAGCTTAGTATTATGGCGATACTGCTCTGCAAGAAGGACCCTCTGCTCCAACATCCTGTATATCTATCACTTGTTCTTGTGTGGAAAGGGAAAGTGATTCAGCGGGAGTAGAAGGAGGAGAGACAGGGTATTGGGGGCAGGACTGGTCGAAGGTGCAGTGAGTTGTTCAGTAGCTGGCACTGCAGGAGATAGAAGTGGAGTAGCAGTTGACAACTCGTTTGAGGTTGCCTTCTTTCAGGAATGTTGAGTTCCAGTAGTGATGCACTGTCCTTGTATAGCTGAGGGTACAAATAGAGTCACTGGAGTGGTTGATGTTACACTTGGCCTCATTGTAGCTGTAACACCAGCTGTATTTACATTGTTTGAACTTGTTGGTAGGGAAGGTGCACTACATCCAGTGCTGGGAAATATAGAGGATAGTGTTACCGACTGTCTTGTCCATGTCTGAGGAAGTGACTGTAATAATGCATCACGTATTTACTTGTGACAAAATGTTGCTCCTCGCACTTAACAAAGACCCTAGCCCTGCAGATCTGGACTTACTTGACATTGAGGCTTGTCTGGCTCATAGTCTGAGAGAGGGATTCAGGATTGTCCAGAAGGTAGTATACAGCAAGGAAGTAGAGAGTCAACTGTATCATGTTAGGCACTGGACAGAAACAGAGGTAATTGTTATCACCCATGGGGTAAGATTTTTCAAGGTTGGAGGAGAGAGCTTCATAGTAGGTAGTGTACGCCATTGCCAGAGTATTCAAATCAATGGTGAGGAGAGTAACAAAGCCAGTATTGTTGACCTTGGCAGTGAAGACTATCAGAAGGCAGTTGTTGGTCTCATTATAGACAGATGTGGCGATGTCAGAAAAGGATTCTGCAGTGTCTCCCATGTAAGCCTGTGTGACAGGTGAGAATCCAGAAATGAGGAACCTCCTTTGTGCAGTAGGTAGTAACTAAGGGATGGCAGGACCCAGGAAACCAGAGGCTGACTTCACTATTGGAGCTGCGGTAGGTGCTACCAATCCTTGCTTCTTCTTACTCCTTGGGCATACCAAGGCAAAAGCAGGTGTATGAAAGGGCCTGGTAAGATGGAGGGGCACCTATCTGAATCAGGGATACTAGGGAGAAATACAGAGAGGGCAGGATATTTTCCACCTTTCCATTGCTGAGGCTTCCACATCTTGTGGTACTTGGCTGTGAAGGTGACAGGATTCCTGCTCTACTTTCCTATTGCAGTGTCGCACAAGGAAATGTTGAGATCATATTCATCTTGGTACCAAGATGGCAGGACCAAGGAGGATGTTCAGGCTGAAGAGTTAGTGGCTGGCTCTTTGCATGTTTGTGACAACCAGCAGAGCTGTGCAGTGGGAGCCAACATGGACAGTCATGATTATGAGAATGTAAAGACAGAGATCCTACAGGATAGGTCCCTGATCAAGGCATAAAGGGTGGCCCCAGATTACACTAGAATATTGATAGTCCTGCTGAGGCTAGCAGGAGAGGAAACTGGGTGGACAATTTAGGAGGAGACATTGTGAACCCTTATGGCGAGCTCAGTGATAGAGCTAAAGAGTGAGGAGAGGCCATGGACAAGAGAGCAGACCAGATGGAGGAGGTAGCTTTTACCAGTAGAGATGTTGGTCGGGTCTTCAGAGGAGCGAGGGAAGAACTCATAGGGCAATTTGAGTATTCCCCTGATTGTTGAGATGAAGGAAGTAAAAGTAGGTCTACATTGTAATAATTGTGGCTGCCGAAGACAAA
>NW_003298799.1:183888-296241 GCF_000151645.1 Tuber melanosporum | reverse complement strand
TAATACAAGCATGGCACGGCGGGTGCAAATTTTTTGGAAACCATAGTGGAAAGCTGGAGTCCAGGTGCAAGATATGGCAGCAGGGTCCCCAGCATAGGTAAGGAGAAAAGGTTCTTATAGTACAGTGCAAGGAGGATCTTGAGGAGTAAGAGGTATCTACCAGATACTGATTGTATTGAGTACTGAGGCAGAACATAGGATGAGGAAATGGAGAGTGCAGAGAATGACTTCCCAGGAGGTTCTTTTTTGCGTTTTTGTGTTCTTAGTCCTATTATTTCTCTGTTTCGATATAATGAAAGGTACAGAGTCCTATCAGCCATTCCACTATGCAGACCTTAAACCTCTACCCCACCTTGTTCTCTAGCAGTCAGAAGAAAATCTGTAAAACTAGAAAACCAGATATCAATACTCAGGTGCCCGATCCTCAGATCTCTGAACCTGAACCTGAAGGAGTTTCACCTAGAACCATCTATACCCAACCAGCACTTAGTTTAAAAAATTTCCCTCACCAGTCTCCCACATAGCTATCTATAGGGATCAAGACAGATAGCCCAGAAACCCATTCTACAATGCAAGAAAATCTCCTATCCTGACAGTATACCCCAAACCTTTCAGAAGGCCAGAACCAAGCAAACCCTAAATTGAAAACCAAAGCCAACCTCTCACCTAGAATAATCAGATGCACTATATAGTTCTGTAGAACCAGCATTGCCTGCAAAGCCAAAAGAATGAATTAGAAACATCCTATAAGTGGCATAATAGTATGCCTTGAACATATGGCCAGTATCATGAGAAAGAGAAACTATAAGAAGCGAGCACCCACCATGAGTAGAAGGTCTTAGCGAACCTAAAGCCCGTAGCTGTAACGATCCCTCCTTGGATAGTTAGTTCTTGGCGACAGGGAACGATACTTCTTTTCTTTCTTCCTCTTCATTCATCTTACGATAGCTTTAGGCCTCTGCCTATGTTACCAATAGTACAAGACCTTTGTCTTCTATCGGTAACGCCTATCGTAAGCTTTCTCTAACTCTTCTTCATAAAGCGCTTTCCTTGGCGTAACTATAATGTTGCAATAAAGATAAAGGTCGTAATGATGTTTTATATTCATTAAGGTAATAAGTAGGAAAAGTACTTAGAACAAAGCGTGAAGAACCTATCTTTCTCGGCCGCATCGGCCTCGTTATATAGTATTCTTCCCACCTGTAGTCATGTGACCTAAAGTGGTCACATGTGCGAAACCAAATCCTAACAATCTAATCATAATGCAATAAACAAGTCATATGACTTGACTGAGTCATGTGCGCGAAACCCATGACCTGATAACAATGTCATGTGCAAAACATAAATCCTATGCGCAAGGCTTACCCGCAAGGCACCCTCATAAGGCATACTCGCCAAGCGCACGTCCCATGACTCATATTTGAGCCATGTGCGAAAGCATCACAAATCCCACACATAACAAATCATTTGACCCAAATGAGTCATATGTGTGAAACAATAACATCCCTGTGACTCATAACCATGTGTCACGTGAAAACCTCTTTTATGCCAAGCCACGTTCGTGACATTAGCTCCCCTCCTCCTAAGCCTGAGTCCCATCAGGCTTTTTTTCCTAGTTTCAATAGTTCCCTTCCTGCTGAGCGCATGGTCCTTCTCAGCTTGTGGAACTTTTCATCTGATGTCCTCTATCTGACCCTAACTGATTCTAGAGTCAGATTTGCCATCTCAATCATGTGCCTCAGATTATCGTTCAGCTGTCTTAGCTCCACGCTCATTTTGTCGTTTGCGGAAGTTGTGGCCTCGGCCTGGCCAAGTTGTTCTCGGAGTCCCCAGATCTGCCTGTGTAGGCTCCTGACGTGCGGTTCCGTGTCTGCGGAGGAGTTTTGGGCCCCTCCCTCCCTGGACCATGTCCTCGCAGCCTATGCCTTTCTGGCATCCTCTCCTTCCAACTCTTTCCTGCTTCCATCCTTCTGCGGGTAGAATTTCGCAGATATTTTCTGTGCCCTGTGCATCCTGCACCCATTTCTGAAGCATTGTTGCCAATGCTTCAGAACGTGGTCCGAGGATGGGCCACGCTTTCGACATTCCCTCGGGAACCATCCCGAGCCTTCTTTGTCACCAAAATGTCTTTGGCACCTGTCATCATAGCATACCGTCCATGACATGGCGTTATGCTGTGCTTGTTTTTCCCTCTCCTTGAGCTCTTCGTCGGTCGGCCCCATAAATGAGTATTAGGGACTGGTGCGTGTGGTGTGGTATGGGCCATCGCCCCAGCCCTTGTGTGGTTGCAACGGCGCGGGAGCCTTTGCCTCGCCTTTTTCTTGGTTGAACGTGATCGTGACCTGGGCCGGGCTTGCCTGGGTCTCGTTGGTGGAAGGTTGAGATGGCATCTTGTGTGTGTTCGAAGTTGTGTGCAAAGTACGAAGTTTTATCGTGTTTGGGCAAATATCCTGTCCACTTGGCTTGGTATTGGAGATGACCATGGAAGAAGCGTGAATCAACTATTTCGTCGAGCTCGTATTCTGGTTCTCCATTGAGTTCGATCGGAGGGGGAGGAATAATTGTTTATGAGCAAAACTTGTTGTTGTTGTGTAATTCGAGGCGTGAGATGTGGAATGTGTTGTGTATTGGCATTGAGGCAGGAAGGTGGAGTTTATAAGCTCAGCTGCCCACTCTTTCCAATATCTTGAATGGTCCGATTTTCTTATAGTCCAGTTTATTTGATGGTCGTGTCGTATGGATATTGCGTAGTATTAGCCATACCTTATCTCCCCATTGTATGTTCGCATCTGGTCTTCGGTGCTTCTCGTATTGTTTCTTTTGTCGTTATTGTGCGTGACTCATTTCGTATTGTAATGTTTTGTGTAGTTTCCCCATATTGGTTTTGTCCAGTATCACATCATTAATCATACGATATGTGGTCTGACTTTGTGGATGTTGTCTGTAATTCGCGAAGAATGGTGTCGTGCTGATTGTTTCTTGCTTTCCATTATTGTATGCGAATTCGGCCATAGATAACAGCCTGTACCAATCATCTTGTTGATAATTGACCTAGGCCCTTAAATATTGTTCAAGTATCGCATTTACCCATTCCGTTTGTCCATCCATCTGTGGGTGGAATGCTATGGTCATCCTGTTTTGTATCTCCATTTCTCCAGTTACTTTCTTCCATAGTCCCGATGTGAATAGTGTTCCTCGATCAGTAATGATATTTTTTCAGAGGCCATGAAGTCGGAAGACCTCTCGCAAAAATGTCTGTATAAAATCCCTCGTGTTGATATCTTTTCTGACCACAATGAAAGGACTCATTTTGGTCAGATGATCTACCACGACCAGGATGCTATCGCAATTTTATGATACCGGTAGGTCCGTGATGAAGTCCATAGTAATTGTTTCCCATTGTTGTTAGGGAACTTCGTTTGATTTCAGTAATGCATATGGTGTGTGTTTAGCCGTTTTCGTTCTTTAGTATATGTCACAGTTTTTGACATATCATTTGACATCTTCGCGCAGTCCTGGCCAATAGAATGACCTCGTGATGAATTCCATGGTTTTAGCAGTTCCGCCGTGTCCTGCTGTTCGGATATCGTGGTGTTGTTGTATGATGTCTTTTCTTATCTCCCCCTCTTCCGGGATCCATTGTTTTCCGTCCTACCACATACTTCCATCCTTCCATTGGTATAAACCTAGAGCAATTCCTTTCATCTCCTTTTTTCCTTCTTTCAATGCTTCTCTTATTGCTTGAATAGCTTTGTCTTTCTCGTTTGCGTTCTCAATTTCCTTTTCCTCCATTGATATGAATTGGATAACCTCCATTGCCTCGAAGTAGGTTTTTGGTAATAGTGTTCGTGTTTTTTGTTTGATTCTTTCATCTTCTTGCATTTGTAGTTTGTCGCTCGCAATTCTTGTGACAGCATCTGGCTTTCCACTCTCTTTGCCCAGTCGGTATTCGATTTTGAAGTTGTATTTGCTGAGGTGTTCTATCCATCTTATCTGGTGGTCATTCAGTACTTTCGTAGTCATGAACGGGACCAAGTTCTTGTGGTCGGTTAGAACTCGGACAGGCTGGTCGATGTTTAAAACGTATCTCCTCCATTCCTTTAATGCTTGAACTATCACTAATAGTTCTTTGTTTGCAACATCATAGTTGCACTCTGTGGGGGTCATTGTCTTGGATCGGTAAGACACTGGCCTCCATTTTCCATCGTCGCATTGTTGTGATAGGATGCCTGAGCACACATATTTTGAGGAGTCCGTTTCGATCATTGTCCTTCGGTTTGGGTTGAAATGAACTAGTATGGGTGCTAATGTTAGATGCGTTCGTATCACATCATAGGCTTTTTGTTCCATCTCTCCCCATTCCCATTTGTTGTCTTTCTTTGTTAGGTTATAGAGTGGTTTTGCAAGTCTGCTAAATCCTTCTATGAACCGTCAATAAAAGTTGCAGAATCCCATAAAGTATTGAACATCCGTTTTGTTGTTTGGTTTGGCCCAATCCCATATGGCTGCTGTTTTGACAGGGTTGACCTTGACCCCACTTCGATTGATGATAAATCCGAGATATTCCATTTCTTCATTATGGAATTCGCACTTTGTTGGTTTGATCTTCATTCCTGATCCTTGTATTGCAGCCATGATATTGCTGATATTCTTTTGGTGTTGTTGTATGTTTTCCGAGTATATGAGTACATCGTCCAAGTATACGATGTAACATATGTCAAGGTACTTATAGAGTACCTAGTTGATCCATCTCTGGAATGAAGCCAGTGCATTGGTTAGCCCGAATGGTATAACCAAGTATTCGAACATTCCATATCTTGAGGCGAATGTAGTCTTCCATTCGTCTCTTGCCTTGATGCATATATTGTGATATGCGTCCTTGATGTCGAGTTTGGTGAAGTATTTTGCTGACCGCAGTCTATCCAGTGCTTCTCCAATCAAGGGTAGTGGATATCGGTCTTTCTTGGTAACTGAATTGAGAGCTCTGTAGTCCACGCAGAGTCTCATTTTTCTGTCTTTCTTTTTGATGAATAGTATTGGGTATCCTCCTGACGAGAAAGAGTCGCTGATCCATCCTCGCTTTAAGTTTTGCTCGATGTACTTCCTAAGTTCTTCGAGCTCTGCTTCTCCTAGTGGGTATAACTTCTTGTAGTGAATCTCTTTGGTTTTTCCCACTTTTTCGTCTTTGTCCAGCTGAATTCCGTGGTCGATTCCTGGTCTTCGAGGTGGTAGCTCCGTAGCTTCCTCTTCTTGGAATAGGTTCGTGAATTGATGATATTCCTTTGGAACCAATTCTTTCCATCCCTTTTTGCTATGGTATTTCTTGTCCTGGATTGCTAGCTCCGTGCTGATGTTGATTTTCGCTAGAAGTGCTTTTTCGTCTTTGTATATCCATTTGCGCATACCTGTTGCATCTCCCCTTCGACAGTACCTTCCAAAGGCTTATGCTGTGATCTCTTTGATCTCGATTCTGTTTGTTGTATCAGGCTGGTTTTGGTCTGGGCTTCCAAATCCTTTGATCCCCTTGTGGTTTCTTAGAGTTGATCTACTTCATGCAGACCTTCTTTGTTGATTTTTTCAATTATCAACTGTTCAATTCGATCGCCTTTTTGGACTTGGTAGTCCTCTTAAGCCAGGTTGGCCAGGACCACTTTGATTTCACCTGTATAGTCGACGTCAATCACCCCTGCCATGGTCATGAGTTGATGTTTGACTGCTAGACCACTGCGGAGTGCTATTCATCCATAGGTACCTTCTGGTAGTCCAATGTGAGCTATTCCTGTTGCTATTGTTGCCTGCCTGTTGGCAGGTATCTTGATTCCTTCGTTGGCATACCGGTCGTGTCCTGCTGCCCCTTTTGAACCCTTGGTAGGCACTCTTGCCTCCTGGTCCAGTCTTCGTATCCGGACTCTCTTATCTTGCCGCATCTCGGCGAACTTTGCATGCAAAGTTTCTTCTTCCGCTTCTCATATCGGTGTTGAGTAAACCACAGGTGAACTGTTGAGACATCGTGTGGCACATAGTTCGCTTGTAAAGGTCATCTTGTTCTCGTTCCAATCAATCGTCGGATTATGCTTTCGTAACCATGGCATCCCAATGACTATCTCATGGTTTTTAAGATCTGCTACCTGAAAGGTTGCCATTTCCCTATAGCTGTCAATGTCCATAGTTACTGTTGCCATATGGGTTATAGGACCCATAGCACTTGGCTTTTGATCCGCTAGGTAGACTTGTCTTGCTTTCTTTGCTTGTTTGGTGTGGAGGCTGTATTTGTCGGAGATTTCTTTGTCGATGAAGTCTTCGGTAGTCTCAGAGTCGAGCATTGCATATATTGTTCTTTCTTCATTTTCTTCGTTGTATATCTTCATTTTGATCATCACATGAGCTCCGTCCTTTTCTCCTCTTTGCGTGTATAGTGCTGTGTAGTAGTTTTTTTACCTTGATAGGTTTCCAGGTCCACAGCTTGGGTCTCCCAGACCACCGTTTACTGGGGACCCTCGTCGTTTTCTGCCAGTGAATCCTCTGCGATCATTTCGGGAATCTTGCTTCTTTTTTGATTTTGGAAACGATTGTTCCTAGCAGCTCTGGTCCTTTGTTATCCGCTGTCGGGTCGGCTTCTGCACTCTCGTATCCAATGTCCTGCTTTTCCGCACCTTAGGCAGAGTTTCCCATTTATTCTTTTGGCGTATTCTTCTTTATACAGGTTCAGAGCAGGTCCTGCTCTTAATTTGTCTAACTCCATTGGCTCGCCTGGTGGTAATGCTCAACTTTCGCCTCGAGTTGCTTGTGGTTTGAAGGTTCTGTCCACATTCCTGGATGATTGGACCACCCTGTGTGCTATAGTATTTTCCGAGTTGCTTGAAACCATGTTTAGTTTGCTTTCCTTATCGATCACCCATCTTGCAAATCGTTCTGCTGTTGTCTAGCACAGGTCGGATATTCCCCATGCCTCTCGGAGTCTCTCGCTGCAGTTTCTCAGGAGGATGATGTAGAGAGTAGCATCATCAAACTCGGCCTTGTATTCCAATAGTGGCCATTTGTTCCCATATGTCGAGAATGCTTGTTTCCCTTATTGGAGTTATTTCAGCTTTCGTCTTGCTGTTTTTTGGCGTTGGGATCTCCAAATTGTTCGAAGAGTGTCACCTTGAACTCTTCGTATGTGACCCATTCCCTCTGTTTCCTTCCGTCTTAGAAAGGCATGATCCATTGTCCTGCGAGTCCTCTGAGGAGAGATTCCAAGTATGGAATCTTGATCTCGTTATGGTGATCTCCATATCCTTTAACAGCAAAATATCCTTCACATTGCTCTAAGAATATTTGTAGCTTGTCTTCAGCTCCTTCGTATGTGTCGGGCTCCTTTGCTTTTGGTCATTGGATGTTTCCTTGTTCTGTATTTCTTGTTGCTGCGAGCAATGCCTGAAACTGATTTTCAGTCTTTCCAAGTATGCTAGTTCCTGGTGCCGGAGCGGCTGGGGCCAGTGGCCCATGCACAGTGGATCCCAACATTCTCTAAGGTGGTGGAGTTCCTGCAGGAAAGCTATCGACGGGTGATCCTTTCTCTGGGGTTACTGGGCTTGCTGCTCTCGGGGGTTCTGCTGAAACGTGATCTAGGGCATCGCTGAATCCTCCTAGGTTAAGGTTTTGATCTTCGATATCTATAACTCCTTCCCTGTTTGGATTGAAGGATGCCGTCTTGTATCATTTGGCGTCGCACTAGGAGATGCTTGGTAATGTAACGATACCTCCTTCAATAGTTAGTTCTTGGCGATGGGAAACGATACTTCTTTTCTGTCTTCCTCTTCATTCTTCTTACGATAGCTCTAGGCCTCTGCCTATCTTACCAATAGTACAAGACCTTTGTCTTCTATTGGCAACGCCTATCATAAGCTTTCTCTAACTCTTCTTCGTAAAGCGCTTTCCTTGGTGTAACTATAACGTTACAATAAAGATAAAGGTTGTAAAGATGTTTTATATTCGTTAAGGTAATAAGTAGGAAAAGTACTTAGAACTCAATCTAATTTTATTTAAACTCGTACCGCCAACACTGGCATACGACAAGCCCCCGCCGGCACAGGGATACTGCTAACCAGTATACTACTAATCCTAAGCTAACTAAGTCTACGGTCCTGCACCTGCCATTCCCGAGTCATGCCCGCACAGAAACTAATTACAAGACCATCAAACAACCCAGTGCCCACCCCGGTCCAAGTCCATAGCTCCTCTGGTATGAAGCCAACCAGCACTAAGGGTAGTCGAAGCCGAGCAAAAGACCAACCCAACCAGGTTCCTCATCCAACAAACATAAAATCACTACCGCCTGGCCTGAACACCGTCCCACAACACCTCCACCACGGTAGAAAACCAACAAAACCAAAATAAACATAAACTACAGGCGACACGATGGCAGAGAGGAGGTGACCAACATGTCCACCTCTCGCATCCACATGCCAGGCTGTCGACCCTATGAACCCACTTTACCAAGTGCCTCCGAAGGGTGTAATGGTGAGGAGGACCTGTACCCGCTGCCTGTCCCCGAAAAAACAAACTCAGAAACAAAAGAAATACATAGAGGTGGTGACAGACCTAAACAGCCAGTGGGGCCTATCTCCCACCCATGGTGCCTTCCCCCCTCCAGCCATGCCCATTGCCAAACCAAAGAAACCAAACAAACCCCACAAAAGCCCAGCACGCAAGACCCAAACAAGTCCAACCAGGTGGTTGCAACCCACTATCCGCACAGGTGGCCATCAACCATCCGGGTGATCGAGGAGCTTTACAGCACTCAGCAGCTTCACCCAACAGCCCCATCGGGCCGGAAACACTTAATTAGACATCGCCCAACCTGACGCATGCCTGACCGGTGCTCACAGGTGCCTCTCACCCCCGAATCAGCCCCCCCCATGCCCCCCACACCAGGTACCACAGAACCCATCCAGCCCCTCCAGCCCCTCAGACAGATCAACCATCCAACAGCCACAGGACAGCTATACCTAACCCCATCAGGCAGCCACTGGTCTTGGCCACACCAACAGAGCCACAACCCCCGACTCCATATAGATGAGCGGGCCCACCAGCCACAGCTGGGAGCCACAAAGGAGGTGGCACCAATACCTGAAGGCATCAGCACATGCCACACCATCCAACCCAGCCAAACCGAAGTTCAACCAAGCTGGGAAAGAGTAAGCAGAGCCAGCCAATGCCAGCCCCACAGGTCTGGCAACAGGTACGGACCGAACGACCGCCAAGAGGCATCCCCAACTGACATGACAAGAAGGGGGAGGGCAAAAGAACAGCAGCAGACAAACAGAAGGTAGGCCCCACTTGCAATGGGTGAAGCTGCCAACCACAGACCACAACTGAACCACCCAGACGCACAGACAACACTAGCGTCTGGTAGCCAATCGACCCACACCACCCCAGGTAGCAAGAAAACTACACCAGGGGGTAAGATTTTTCAGGGTCAAAGCCATCCCCACCGAGGCGAGGAGGAGACACCTGACTGAACCACCGTAAATGCCACAAGGACAAAACTCCAAGAGAACGGTGATAAACAACATCATAGGATTCCGACCATAGAAACATGTAGTAATGAGGAGCTGGGGGGCCGGCGAGGCCCCCTCCCCTAGTGAATTGATACGGCATGTACGATGAGTTGATACTTGGGAAGGTCATCAGTCTAACCCAAGGGGGTTTTGTATTACGAGAACTAAGGACTCCGTTAAAACCCAACAAAAAATATGAGCTGGTCCAAAGAATGACACAGGTGATCCCCCCAAACACAAGGTTCAATCCCCCCAATCAAATGCGAAACCTGCGAGTAGACGATAGACAGGAAGCCGTAGACATTTTACCAAAAGGGGGTCATATGCGAGCGCAATGAAGTGCTCAAAGTGACAGCATTGTGAGAAACTATCAGGCGACGAAACGAGAAGCAAACAAGTAGTCCGCCACACAACACCTAACAAACCTCAACACCAAAGACCCCTGGAACTACTGAGCGAACTCAGATATCTCCCCCAGAATTCAAGGCATCAAGGCCCATCATGATGGCAAAAGAAACGCTCGGGGTGAAGCGACAGCAAGGACGAGGAAAAGTACTTAGAACAAAGCATGAAGAACCTATCTTCCTCGGCCCCATCAGCGTCCTTATATAGTATTCTTCCCGCCCATAGTCATGTGACCTAAAGTGGTCTCATGTGCGAAACTAAATCACAGCAAACTAATCATAATGCAATAAACAAGTCATATGACTCGACTGAGTCATGTGCGCGAAACCCATGACCTCATAATGATGTCATGTGCAAAACATAAATCCTATGCACAAGGCTTACCTGCAAGGCACCCTCGTAAGGCATACTCACCAAGCGCACGTCGCATGACTCATATTTGAGCCATGTGCGAATGCATCACAAATCCCACACATAACAAATCATATGACCCGAATGAGTCATATGTGTGCAACAATAACATAACTGTGACTCCTAACCATGTATTATGTGAAAACCTCTTTTATGCCAAGCCACGTTTGTGACACTAGCAGTCTATCCAATAGAGCTAATAGGGCTTACCAAGGTAGCAAAAGTGTGTGAAACAGTAATGTACCAGCTGACACAAGAAAAGTAAAAAAGAAGAAAGGAAGAGCTAAAGGCACCAGAAATGAACCCGGCTGTGACTAAGCCAATATTGTATTACCAGGTCTCATAGAAACTCACTGGTTTTCTAAGTGATTACGTCACTTAATAGAAGGAATTCTACTGGCTGAAGAAGGCGGAAGAGCCAGGAGAAGAGAGCAACTGTAACTTGCACTGAGCCATTAGGATGGCATGGCCAAATCTCAGCTCCAGAAAGACCCATAGCTACTAGGCCAGGTGTACCCGAATGGCAATTATCTAGGTAGGGAGAAAGAGGTTCACCACTACCAGCGTTGACTGGAAATGAGGAGAAGAGGCCCACTGTGCCAGTACTAAGGGAGTCCACATAGAAAGACAGGAGTACTGGGCAAGTCCAGATAACTCCCTGATCAAGTGGACAAGCAACAAGTAAGGTGCAAGCTAGAGCGGATAAATGAGTTTACTATCCAACTAGGCAGCAACCATCAAGGTTGCGGAGGAGAGAGGGAGGGCTATGATAGTATACATGGTATTGCCAAACTATGTCGAAAGAATATTGGAGCAATGGAGCATGACTTCCCTGGAGGTCATCTGTGCTTTTTTTTTTATTGTCATGTATTTATTATTATGTATATGAACTCGCCTCCAGCACTAGCTCTAGCGTAAACAGAACCTTAATCTCATAACAAATTCAACAAAGAAAACCACACCAGAGCCTCCTGTCATCATGAACAACCCACATTGCAAAGTGTCTAAAGCAAAAACTTCAGGGAAAAATAGAAACTAACTAAAAGAAAAACTCCTACAGTTGAAATCCAAACCAATTGTGGCCTCTCCAACAATCCAGAAATAAATCACCAGCAGGCAGGAGCAGGAGGGGAAGACACAGTAACCAAACATAAAGGGGGGAGGAGAACAGTTCTGATTTGTAGGCATCTTGGGGTGAAACTCCATAGTGGTATCAATGATATAGGTAGCTAAGCCATGCAGCAGGGCCGGAGTGGACAAGAGGTGTTCATCCTAATACAGGCTCTCAACTCCCAGGAGGTAGTGCTCTCTAGCCTTCTTTCCAGACGGGCACAAGAGGATGGTACATTGGAAATTGTCAAGCTTTATCTCATAGTACAGGTCGAGAGTAGATGCATCTGGGTCCTACTCCAATGTATGGGCAGCCAGGTAGCTCTTCCCAGCTATCATTTGTTGATCATACCCTGCTATAAACTTGTCCAATCCCATCAAAGGCAGAGGGGCTAACAATATACAGTACAGATATCTGAGGGTATAGATATTGGCTACACCACATGTGAAGGAACAGCTACCTGCACCCTTTCTTCAAGGCTAGGGGAGAGTGACCCCAGGCTCCCTTGCAGGAAGGAGAGAGGGAAATAGCATTTCAGATACGGGCAGAACTAGAAAGTGGTAGCTAACCAGGTGAACAACCCTGTCTGCTATAGTGTCTAACATGGGATACATTAGGATTAGGGGAGAGGATTCTGGAGTGTTCCATTATAAAGGGAGGTAGCCAGCAGTTGGACTTGTGCTAAGATGGTGGTAGTCATGCAGGAAGTGGAAGTCCAAGGTAGTGGGAAAAGAGCAGTAAATGTAGGCCATAGCTGGGTTCCTCTCTGGTGGCAACTATACTAGGTGAAGGGCTACTAACATTGATAATCCTCAATCAGACATTGGATTGGAGGGACAGCTGGCTCACAAGAGAGGAAGCTAGTGGGGGTATAGTTGAAACAGTTGGTTATCCATTGTTAGACATGGTATTAGAATACAATAATTTAGTCTGTAATAAAGGCAAGAGGGGAACAAAGATTTGCCCCTTAAAGTACAATGGGTGTGAGGATCCAGGCCACTATTTTGTGGTATAGTACAGAGATCAAACTCTTGTACAAACCAGAAAGCCTATTGATTATGGACAAGGTACCTGGAGCTAGGGCTAGGTGCTTTGTGAACTGGACATTGTTCGTCCTATGGAGAGAACAGGAGGCAGGTTCAAACCAGAAGCCAAGCCATCTCAACACTTTAGATGAGCAGAAAAGAAGGCCATCAATGACTATTAGAAGATTGGACAGGTGCTCTTTTGTTGTGGGATATACCTGTGAATGAGTTCAGTTGTATGAAGGGAACAGGAAACACACCACCTTCTGCACCTCTGGGCAAGCAGCTGTACTCGTGACTAGAGGGTGCTGGATATTGCTTCGGTAGGTGTTAGAGGTGACAGTCACTGCCTAGTTGTTGACATTGAATAAGATGAGGCTTCTAGGTGCAGGGAAATGGAGGAAGAAAACATAAATGAGAAATAGCAAGGGGAAAATAGGCAAGCCCTGGGGGATTCCAACCTGGCCTCATTTAAGGACCCTGGGTGAGCTTTAAAAAAGCAGGTAGTACTGCCCTACTGTGAGAAAGGAGCTAACCCAGAAGCAGCAGTAGCAGGGAACACTTTTAGAATGTACTATATGGAAGTTATCATTGAGGAAGACATTATGAAAGCCTTCTTCAATGTTGAGAAAGAGTGTCAAGACCGCAAGCCAGTAGCAGTGAAGGGTTTGAACATGGTAGGTGAGGCTTACGGTCACATCAAAAGTGCGAAGACTGGAAGTAAGCCACATTGGCAGAAGTTGAGTAGGTGAAAAGCTGCACAATAGTGAGGTGATGGTTGGCCATAACACTCTCTGGTATTTTGGAGACTATTTTGAGAAGAATAATCTGGAATGAGGCTAGTATGTTATTGGAGGGGTAGTCTGACTTATTCTATACCACCCCATTAACCATCTTCAGTAAGCCAAGGTGGAATCCAAAGGATACCAGAGGAGAAAGGAGCTTGAGCAGAATCGAAAAACAGCAAGTGTTGATCCTTTTCCAGACCCCATATTGGATCAGGTCAGGGCCAGGTACCGAAGAAGAGGATACTTAGTGGGGAGCTGAAGTAACCTCAGCCACAGAGAGGTCGGAAAAGACTTTGAAACAGCTGAGGATGGGCGAGCGAAATATAGAGGCAGTTTTGGGAGAAAGAAGTGAGAGAGCAGGTCGTCATTTAGCTCTCCTGAGGTGGAGGTATTTGGTAGTAAGAGAATGTGTCCTGGAGGCTTGGCTAAGGTGAATAAATTCAGAGTCCACACCGTTTCAGGGGCCACCCCTTGCAGGCACCTTAACTAGTATTCTCTTTAGGCCCTCTTTATTGCTTTATAATAGGAATTTTTGTCAAAGCTGGTCATATCTCTGGCATCTGTGAAGGGAGAGATGCACTCATCTCTGGTGCAGGTATGGTAGACTCTTCTAAGTTCCAAAAGGGTATCCGACAACCAGGACTTCAAGTGGAGATCGGATCTCTTCATGTGGGTATACTTGGTAAGTATCACATATACGCTATTATAGTTAGTATCAAGCCAGGATCCCAAGGCATATCAAGTCTGGAGACGAGGGGGGACAGTCACAGCAAAAGAGTAAAGGCTTTCCTAGATCTCTGGCACAAGGGTAATACTCCAATGGGGCATGAGGTGAGGAGAAGAGAGTAATGGTAACAAAATTATGATAGAGATGAGTACATGATCCAACCCGGTAGACAGTAGCTGGAGTCCCATAATTCCACATACTGGGCAAGGTGGTGGTAAGAGAAGGCCAGGTCTGTTACTGAAGGGACATGGACCTGTCACAGGAGAATGTATTTGTAGACCCCAGGAGTGTTGACAAGGGAGAAGCAGCACTCTTGTACGAGGTCAGCATCAGGAGCCAAGGTGCAAAAGTCGTTTTCTCTTACAGAGTGGAAAAGATCCTCTAACGGTTGATCGAGTTTAAAGTCTCCTACAAGAGCAAGAAAGCGAAGAACGGAATAACTTTCCTCCGGAGAGACCATACGACAGAAGGAAGAAGAAGTCCAGAGGGAGTAAAGATTCAGAACTCTGAACCAGGTGGGTGAGGAGGCAAACAAGCTGGAAAGGATATAGATGTTAATTGCCATGATGCCCACATTGTTGAAAAAGCAAACGACAACAAAAATATTTTTGAGAAAGGAGCACATGGCAAAAACCACAACCCACTGTTTGTTGCCCGTTGAAAAAGAAGTGAGTAGAAGACTTAAACTCCTCAAGCTGCAGGATCCTGTCATGAAGAAAAGCAGGATTCTGTAACAACAATTGAAGGAGAAGCAGGTAGAGCAGCTAAAGTATTAAAGTGAAAAAGGACTACATTCCAGCTTCTCAAGCAGTTGTGTTAAATGAGTGTAAAAGAGGTAATACTCTGATGATGAGTACTAAAATTCAGAGAAGGAGGGCTAGTGGAGTGGGCTGCACTCATTGCTCGGACTGATCCACTGGTGGCTTTGAAACATATGTGGGCGTGACTTTCTCCTGTTACTGGGAGGGGTTGTCTTCTTAAGGAAATGCAAGAGTTTGGAGAAAGAAAGTACAAGGCGAAAGTGGATAGAGAATGGCAACTCACATGGGACATTTTAGAGGAAACCATCTCCCAAGTCCATGGAAGAAGCAAAGTGTTGGGGCTGTACTGGTCCAGACGAAGGGCCCTCTCCTCTATCATCCTTCCTCGAAGGCCAGGGATACTGCAGTTGGAAGAGGAGAAGAGAAGCATCACGGCAAAACTGGTCAAAGGCCAGGTGAATGTGTGAGCTGTTGGAACAGCAAAAAAGAAAGGGCGGAAAGCAGTTGAGAACCTGCTTGAGGTTACTTCCTTTTGGGCACTTTGAGTTCTAGTAGTAGTGAGCTACCTTGGTGTGGCTGAGGGCAGAGTTGGGGCAGATTGGGTGATCAGTTTTGCACCTAGCTGGGGCTGGCCATAGTCCCAGCAGTTCTTGTATTGGGTGAATTCATTGACGGAGAAAGCGCTATCAATGCAGTGATAGGAGGCATAGATAACAGTCTTATCCACCATCATTTCCAAGTCCAAGGGAGCAGCCATGACAATGCATGAGGTATTTACCAGGGATAGATGTTATTCCTCCTCTTGAACCATGAACCAGGCTGAGAGAATCTAGACTGCCTTGACATTGAGAATCGTTTCCCTTACATTTTAAAGAATGGACCCAGAGTCATCAGGAAGATAGAAGACAGGGAGGTAGTGAATGGCCAGCTGCAGTTCCCTGGGTACTAGATAGAAGCAGAGGTAGTAGGTTTTACTCACAGGATAGGACTTGTTCAGTTCATAGGAGAGTGCATCTGTAAAAATAATTACCTGTGTCCCGTGCATCCTGTGTGTCTGACATACAAGATGTGCAAACCCTGAACCGCAAATCAGGACGTGACGTCCCTTGGACGTTGCGTCCTGACTTTCCTTGTGTCCCGACCCACATCCCGAAGAGGTCCTGACAGGGACCCCTACGTCTTCTATGTCCCAATAATGCCCCACACCCTGGCATCTTGGTCCAGACAACCTCTGATCCTACTGGCTCACATCCTGTCCAAGTCAAATCCTCCTTGCATATGTAGGGACGACATTGGATCAGGCTGTCTGCGTCAGCAGAATGTCGTTCCACCTGGGTTCCATCCAGACTACATCCCCAGCTCACCCGTTCCATCATGATATTATTTGTCTTGCATTCAAAGGTCTAGACCACAACCCCCTTCAGTACCACTTAGATACCATGGTGTTCCCCTTCAACATCCAGAGTTTGTCTCCCTATAGCTCACCTCACTGGGACATTCGCCTTGCCCCAGCGTTCTCATCCTGTTCCCACTATGGGTCATCTGGACATCCTCTAGATGCCTTCAGTGCGTGCCAAATTCTTCCTAAACCGTCCCCAGCTTTACTCCCGTTCCTGCAATCCTCCAGCCTTTTTGCAGATATTTTCATGTATTACATTATAGTCATGCTCAATTCTACTAGCACTGTTCAATATTGTACACAATTTTCTTTTCATATATGCCTCAATTCATCTACCATTTGCTCCTCACAGTCGATGACGCACATCAGCTCAACTGGAAAAATAAATCTATTAAAAGTAATATTTACACCTCCGTAATCACTATTAATTACCCACCTTGACTCTAATTAGGCTCCCACTCATTAATGTCCAGCTGCCAATCACAGAATCCCCCTAGTGGTCATTAGACTTTCTCTGATTCCTCCAGGCTGAATGATAGGTGACCAGGCTGGGAAGCACTCATCAGGCTCCCAGTCATTGATCTTAAACTCCCCTCTGGCAAATGTCCCGAACTCGCTGGATCTGAGACCAGAAGTCCCAGTGCCCGGGCAATCAACGTCTGTGTCTAATCAAATGATGTGTCTATTTCTTGTAACTGTACTGGTCTTTCTAAATGCTCCTGCATGGCAAAGCGGTCCCACCTAATCTGACGTGGCACTGGCAGTGAGGGCATCTGGTCGCTTATTTGACCCTCAAGCTCTGCACTGAGAGTACCCCAGTCATCATCATACTTTTGATGGCGGTCTTGCTACACGCAGTGAATCTGCTCAACCATCTTCTGGATTGTCCGCCTCAAGTATTTGATAATAGTATCCTGGACCCCTGGTGGGCACTTTGCCCATGTTTTTTTCTGCCATGCAAAAAGGTCTTTGGTGTCCGGTGACAAGTTAGCAGCTTGGTCATGAATCGTGTGCTATGAGAGTGCCGGAATCTTACCTCCCACTGCCTCAGGCTTGAAGTCCCTTGGCTTCTGATAGATTCCGGATTTCCATCCCCGCAGTGAATGACAGATTATGGTGCATGTCAAGCAGATCATAGTGCCATTGATCTGCCCAAGAAACTCGGGATCAACAATCCCACGCATTTTCTTTCTCACAAAATACTTACTGTAAATCGCTCCCAGAATCTGTGGCGCAGCAAAGCGCAATGTCAGGTTCTGCGGATTGGTTATTCATGATCTGTAGTGGTCACTATAGGGTTGTTACCAGGTGTAAATGAACTTGATACCCTTTTGGGTCAAAAATAAACCTCTCTTGTTCCAGCAAATAATCCGCCCTATACGCCATCGCTGTCAGATCCTACAAGTAGTTCGTATAACTTGACAATATAATTCTTGACATGGTATATGAACTGAGATGGCACCCGGGAGTGTTTTTGGCATATCTTTATATGTTAGTAGTACATACTGCATGCCATTACACCTTGCTGACAGGACTTACCTGATATATGAACTGCTCTGAGCTCCGTCGGTCCAACATCTTCAGTATATCCGTGCCCTTCTACTGCATCCTGCCACACTTTGAGCACCTGACTGGTCAATGCAACAGCATTCAGAAGTGTGTCCTCAAACAGCATGTAGACCAGAATGAGTAACTTTGCTAAGCTCAAAATCGCCCCTTCTGCCCCTGTAACTATGTTAGGCCGTGACTTACTTGATAACAAGTCATCCTACCACAGTGTGGCAGGGCAACCGGCAGGACTAAAACTCCTGACATCAGAGGTAAGATTACTCCCGCCACTCAGTGGTGATGAGAATCATGGAACGCTTGATGATGAAAATGCAGCAGGACTGTAGGGCCTGCTGCAAATTATTTGCCCACGAGGCAATGGTGTCTCCCGCACAGGATTAGCACATTGTGTTCCTGAGATAGTGGTAATCTAAACTATCGGTGTACAATTATTTTGCTCTTTATTAGGTGCTTGAGACTCATCAGGCCCTCGTGGCCCGGAGCAGTTGGGAATTTTGATATCTTCACTATCTGGTTCGATGTCTGATTTCGTTTTCTCCGATCCCCACGAGATTTGGTATTCATCGCTACTATCCTCACTAAGATAAAGTGTTTCCATAGCTCTTTGTTCCGAAGGTTCACTCTCAGGTTAGGTGTATGCCATGGTCTGTATCGTGGTATTCTGAGGGCATCTTGAGGGTCTTCCTAGTTGCATGCTTGCAATTGGGGAAGGAGATGGGGTTCGACGTGACCACTGGTGGTTTGATAGTATGCTCAGGGAGCTGCCGTAGTCGTTCGCTTGTGATGCTGATATCGACTTTCCCAATCCCATTCTGTCAGGTCGGCTGACATGTCTACCTCCATTCAGATTTGCTACTCGGGAATTGGCTGACTGCTTGTCTTGTTTAGATATAGTTTATGCATCCTATAACAGGTTATTGAATGTCAGGTAAGTGAGTATTCAGGATGCAAACTATATGAATCTCGAGTCTGCTATATGGTAGGTGAGGAGATTGTCTAGTTTGCTGGCATTAAATACAACGCGTCAGATCTTAAATGCTTGGCCTTAGACGCAGGGTTAGGGGCGGGATAATCATCAACTATCACTCAGTGTTAGATTACCTTGCAAAATGACCTCTCATGAGCGTTCAACATTATGTTCGTGATCAAGATATTCCGGGTTATCATGGGCTCAGGATTAAAGTATTAAAGCCTTTGGAGCAGTGAAAGTCTCTCCACGGCGAAACCCATAGCAAAATCTGTGCCTTAATGATATCTTGTTCTTTCTGAATATTCAACTTGAACTTTATGTTCATGATCCATACACCAGGTTCCTAAAGGTCGAGAGGTTCAAGACTTGCAGACTGGTAGAGGAGGGGAAATGTAGGTGTCACTAAGGCAGAAGGCTTAGTAAGATCTAGCTATAAGCGGAGTCGGTTAGCGAAACTATTTCTCGCGAAACAAACACTACACCTAAAATGCGTTAGAGATATCCAACCTCATCTCCACATGTCTAAAAGGTCTGTTCATTTAAGGCAACCAAGCCAATTGATAGGACGGCTGCCCGACGCCATGCCAGTTCTAGACTCGGAATGCCAGACGTACCGAATTCATCAACACAATAAGCTAGCAATATTTGAGTACAGTCTGAAGAGGTCAATCACTACTACCACTACTACATTAATACCATGTTGGGCTAGTAAGGAATACATGAGGCGGATGAAAGGGGGTCAAATGGTAGCATTACTATCTCGATTAATCATCCGATAAGAAATGCACGCCTTTGTGAAAATCTCGCACAGTCATTGAGAATCTAAAGGCAAAACAAAAAAATGGAACACAAAAAAGCAAAGCAAAGAAAAGGAACGCAAAAAAGCAAAGCAAAGAAAAGGAATCTGAGAAAGTAAAACAAAAGAAGAGAAACAGAAGAAAACACGGCAAACCCAGCATCACGCTCTAGCAGTCCAACGTCTGCTACTGTGGCAGAGTATTGGTGTTTCATCAGCCACACGACAGCGAGAACCAGGAGAGCCAAGCACCAGTCAATCTCACGATGTAGAAAAGGTGAGGGCAGCCGGCAGACTGGTCCTGATCACAGAAGTCAGGAGAGGGGCAAGTGTAGGACCAGAGGTGGGGAGTGTGGGGCGGTCAGTCGAAGTCACAGAAGTCGGAGGAGATGCAAGATTAGGATGAGGGTTTGGGGGAGCCAACAGCGCCCTTGTAGCTACAAAGGTCGAGGGGGTTGACAGTATAGGAACAGGGGATGTAGGATGCGGGGAGGTGGGCACCGGCAGCATTGTGGGGGGAAGTGGTGGGCAGGTAGGAGTCACTCCTTCAGTGCTACTGTCAGAAAAAAGTACCGCAGAGGTGTCTTCTGACCTGTCATGCCCATGACGGGTCCGACCGGGTTCATGGCATTTGGAGTTACTCTGCCAACCAGGAGTTCTCTCAGACAAACTCCATCATGGATGGGAGCAACTCCAGTTCAGAGGGTGGTGAAGGCCGTGGGTCTGGGGTGGTTAGTGTGTGGGGTCTCAAGGAGCTGTGGGTGAACCGAACTTCATCCTATGTATGTTATCAGGTATAGATAATCACCAAGGTATTAGTTGAAAGTTTGTGAAGGTTAGGAACTTACATCGTCAATCAGTGTTGCTGCTGCACACCCACAGTCAGGATCAGCAGTGCGACAGAGTCTTGAGGGGCCACAGGTAAACTAATCTTCATCATGTGTATGTTATTAGCTACTGGTAACGGTTCTGGATGTGAATGTTTAGAAACTTGTCTCATCACTAACAATTTGCCGTGCGAGTCGGCGCTCCAGAAAATGAAGCTCCACCACTTCCTCTTCCTCCAGCTCCTGCTGCTCCTCCTCCTCATCCTCCTCGTCCACATCCTCCTCCTCATCCTCATCCTCCTCCTCTACATCGATGGCCCCACCGATATCTCCTGCTTGCCAACATCGATCCCAGACCAGGCAGTTGAAAAACAGGTATTTGCGATTGGCAAGCTCCGGTGTCTGAGACCTGGCCACCCACTGACAATTCTTCAGGACCATAAGGTCCAGTGGATCTTCACCACTATTGGCGAGGATCCACATGCCGAGATCATTATCATTATATAAAAAGATAAGCTCTGTGAATGGGAGAAGCTCCGCAGGCGCATGATAAAGTGATCGTGCGCCCACACCTGTCTCACCGATGAGATATCGGGAGCACCCGATTGCCTCCTCTACTCCTTGGCCCTTGATTACCCAGAGCACATTTCTTATACTCAGTGATGCCATGACCCCCTAGGAGATTCCCAGGTCAGAGTCGGCAGTACACTAAGGGTAGTCAAGGAATGGGTGCCCTCCCTGAGGGGTACCTGTCGGCTGAACGACGTGGATTTGTATTGCCTGTGGGCAATACAGGGAGGACCAATTGGGATAATCCACTGATAAAATAAGTTAGCAGGAATAGAGCAGAATATAGATGAATGGGAACACTTACTCCGACGTTGCTCAACCTCCGCCAGCAAGGCCCGCTCTGCGAGACGACGCTCATTCGTCATCTGAAGTTTCTTGGCAGTGTCCCTAACCAAGATCCTCAGATGACCTTTGACTTCCCCCATGTCATCAGCCCAGTACTTGTCCTTAACCCACATCATCCAGGCAGCAATGGGAGGAAGACAGCATGCAACAATTAGGACCGACTCCAATTGGGAGTCGGTCAGGCAGCGGACATCTATTAAGTGCGGTATCATATAGACTCGGAGGTCCTCGCACCACCTCTCATAAGGAGTGCTGGTCGCGTGAGGATTCTCAAACCCATACCCACTTTTGGCATACACAATGTTGCCTTAGTGCCTGCTGTTTGATGGAGGGAAGTTAGTTAAACTGATTCCTGTAAATGCATGTAGCTTACGATTTTTACTTACTTGGAGTCTTCGAATGCCGGTTCAAGAGACGTCCTCTCCTCAACCTCCAGACTGACATCACTCTTCACAAAAGGTTAGCTCCACATTAGAGCACCTATGACGACAAGTGGGGGTGATTGCTTACTTGCCAGGCATAGCCCGTCTGCGACTGGCACCCAATGGTAGAGTTTGGCGCTGGCATCTCCTCGTGTCACTTTTGAAGGGCAGGGCAGCGGGGCAACTTTATTAAAAGGGATATGTTAATAATTCTCAGCATCAGTAGTCAATGATTGGATGGAGCATACTTGGTTACTCGTGCTGGCAGTCTTTGTGGCTCATGCAGCATTGTTTCTCTGTTTGGGGTGGACAGGCGATTTTGGAAAAAACATATTACCCAAATCGGTATGTGTGAAATTTTTTCTTTTTTTTTTAAGAGAACAGTGATTGGCAGCTTGTGGGAGGGAGGACAAATCGAAGAAAGTCATTGATGCCACAGTGTTGGAGATAGAAGTAGGACATTGATGAGAGACGTTGGTGAGGAATAGAGAGATGGGGAGAGGAGGCTGAGGGGGGATTGATAGGTGCAGGACAAGAGGTTTGGGGGAGGATGTTCAATATCTTATATCCTAGTAGGGTGTACAAGCAAACAACACAAAGTGCGTGTGGGGGGAGTTGTACTAACAAATGAGGTATGTGACATCGTTGCGCAACGATGTGAAATTGTGCCAACTATACTGACTAACCCCCTTGTCTTCACAGTGACAGGAACCTTTTGTGTATAGAGAGAGTTACTAATATAATTCTAAACATATTGTAATCTGTATGGGGTCCTAGAAGTAATTGCTCTGATGTTTACAAAATAAGGTTGTGAGCTGCACACTAGTCCTGCCCACTAGTGTCAAAACCTTTGAGCCGCATAGATATCCATGCGCCAAGACGTCTACTACAGGAGTCAGGTACATGCACTACGAGGGCATCCCTGACGCGCAATAAGGAAGATCTGGCAATTGAGGACTATTCTTCATGAGAAGCACAATGAATGACGGATACATGAGAAAAACAGAAGAATGGATGGCTCAACATGGTTTTCACAAATCCACTGCTAAAATACTATGCTAATACACAATCTTGGCTGACCACTGATTGAATACCCAAGGTGTCCAATCCATCACATCACAGTACAGAATTGGAGCCAGTCACATCCTCTTCAGCTTATGCGCGGGAATGTTTACAAGTTCAAAAGAGGCAAGTCACTTTAGTACGTTCTTGAACATCCTACAAGGTGCAAGTAAACCGGATAGTTGTTTTCTTTTCAGGAGCGTCCAGTTTGTAATTTGAAATGGAACACGATCTGGGAGAGATAGCCCGATTTCCATGAGAGATGATTGCAGATATGCCTCACCAGAGAACGAGGCTTGCATCTCATCCTCATCTGAATGATTAGGCATATCTGCGCTTGGCACAGGCACTGAGAATGTCATGTCTTTTTCCTCAGCCTGTCCTCCCCGACAATTATTATTTTGACCGCCAGCTGCCACCCCATCCGGCGCAGGCGCTCAAGTATCCAGCTGATCTGTAGTTCTATCTAGTTCGGTACAGAGTTCAAATATCGCATCCTCGTCAGTGAATGGGTGCCCCCATAGTGCCGGAGTCTCTGGCCTCATGTCGCCTTCATCATGGTAGCAATACACTAAGAGATCCAGCGAGTCCTACTGCACAGGATTTGAGAGCAGCCAGGCACCAATCGATTTACGATTTTTGATGAAAATAAAGTCCAACTTTGATGAATGTTGCACAGGAAGCTGGCTCAGTAACCTAGTTTCTTCACCCATAGCGCACAGCAAATAGCAAACTTATTGTGCTTATATCCATCTCACGATCATAGCACACAATCCTGGAATACTAGAGGAATGCAATACACTGAATTGGATTCCGGAGATGTGCAGAGCTCACCAATAAACAGATTAATAATCCTGTGATGCTTCAGCCAACCTTTTTTGTACGCTGCCTAAATCTGTACCGCGTAATGTGGACTGGATCCAAACTATACATAACACTTGTGGGTACCCAAGTAATGTGCTCTAATCTATATTTCATTTGTCAGTAAGTGGAGGCTCGACTTCAACAAAAACAACTTGTAGGGAAATGAACTAACCAGTTGAAACGTACACAGGTAGCGCTGGCAGTAGGCGTGCAAGTTTGGGATGTTCAGGTGCATTGTGCACTCCTTGCGTAGCTGGGACTCGTTTGGGTGCATGCTTATGATTTGTATTTGTCATAGGGGGTTCATAGAAGTCCTGGTCATGCTGGTCATCCTCCTGGCCCAAGCTGGCAAAAGGTAATCTATCCATGTCCATCAGGTCACTGGTGTCACCGCTGTCATTGCCATCATCCTCATCATCCTCACCATCGCTATCAACCTGGTTATCTTGCATAGCATAGGCTACTTCAAGTTGCAGCTCAAGACCTTGTTGTGCATTCAGGCCCTATTGGGCCATTGCACTAGGTGGCAGCAACTGCTGATTAATAGTGACATTTATGGAGATGATTGCTGGGGCACCGGACAGGGGTTGAGGCACTGGACATTTCAGAAGAGTATATGTTCACTTCTTACCACAGTCCTTGATGAGAGTAATGATGGCTTCTTCGATCTGTCCCCTCTGGGGCACATCACTAGACCCCGCCATCACAAGACAATTGCAGGCAGGGTGTAATCCCCTCATACCATGAAAAATTTTACTGAAATGAGCATTTGGGAATGTGTTACTATTGATAAAGCTTCTTGCTAACATTTGGTCTTTGATAGTATTTCGCCGCGCCATATAGAGCTGTCTGCCAACATCATCTAGAGTGAAGTTAAACAATGTCCTATACTGCTAATTTTTTGGTTACTGGCTCTTACAGGTGTAATCTCTCCAACAATAGCTATGGCTGGAAGCTGGTAGATGGGTTCCAGCAGAGTCATATATCCATTTGGAACAATAGGTGAGTGGACGTATTGCATATTGTTATTGTTTTACAAGATGTCTTCTGGTTTGTTCTGAGTGTTGATATTGTTAGTGTAGTGGATATTGTGAATATTGTGGATATTTTTCCTGGTGTGGCTGATGTAATCTTCCCTTGGTCGTGATTAATTCAGTTTAAATATCCAAGCTCAGTTCCCAACATTCAAGCCTCTCTGAAATATTTTCAACATTTGTGTGTAATGAGTGGTCTAGGCGCACCAGACATCTCCGGCTAGCCTGTGTTTTAAGTTGACAATAGGAAATCGCACCCCTATGGAATGAAAAGCAGGATGTCTCCAGTCCACGAGCTCATGAAACCAGATATTACAGTCCCAGCACTCATGAAACCGTATGACAAAAAGGAACAGTCGAACATACATGATACATGCCAACAATACGCTGAACAGAATCGACCATTAGCTACATCTTGGGTCATCTGAATTTGGCCCTTGCTGACATCCAAATCTAAACACGAAACAGTAAGCCTTCCACTTGCAACTCATCATACAAACAGGCTTCTCTAAATCGACTAACCTTAGTCCAACAATGCCTACTAAATGTTCATTTTGTTGCCAGAAGTATGTCAGTCCCGGCCAGTATGAGAGACATCTACGAACCGAGCATGTGGATGTCAGTGCTCTTCTCCCATCCCACATACAGAGTACTTCTTCGTCAAAGAGTATCCTAGACACCGAATCCCACCAATTGCCTCACAACGCCCTGGACTACGAAAGCAAGCAGCCTGATTCCGAGTATGAATCCAACCCCGACCCTGTCACCTGCTAACTAGAGACACCATTAATGATGGGGTTCAGCATCAGTCTGATACGGAATAACTGAATTTGGTCAACGCTTTTTTAGCACCTGGTAAACCCGAGTATTATCCCCACACAAGAGAAACTATTAGAGACTTGTGGGAATTTGCCGAAGAATACAGAGCTCTGTGTGAGGACTCGTGGGTGCTATTTGATAGCTTGCACGATTTCAAACTTACATCTTGGTTCATACAAAGCAAGGTATCCAAGACACAGAATAATACATACTTTTCAAGTGGCCTTCATAATGCGGCAGACGTTGGCTATAGTTCAATGCATACACTCGAGAACCACCTCCGCTCACTAGATCTGTATAACTCATATCTACAATGGTTCGAGTCCTTGGGTAAGGTTGGCGCAAGAACATTGCCATTCTTTTACTGTAAGGTTCTAGACTGTGTCCAATATCTTCTTCGCCAAAAAGCATATGCAGATAATTTTGTTTACATGCTGTAACATGGATGCGATGCCAATGGACAAAGAGTATATGTGGAAATGCATACAACAGACTAGTGGTAGGACATTCAAGTACCCTGCCAATAGCAATTGCACCCTTTTTGACAGATACAGAAGTTAACACATGACAGGAAACACTTCCACCTGGCGTGACTGTGGTTCCGATTATTGGAATGTCGGATCAAATACATCTCACTAACTTCTCCAGTGACGAGAAGGCATGACTAGTCTACATCACAGTTGGAAATCTTCTGTCAACTGTCCTTAACTGACCTAGATCGATGGCAGTTCTGCCTCTGGCACTATTGCCCATCCTGTCCAAGCTCCCACAGTCTTCTTCCATAAACGAACTATGGAGACATATCAACGCCAACATACTACAAGCTGTATTCAAGCTCCTATTCAAGTCTTTGCAAGGGGCCGCACTTGATGGTGTTACAATTGACTTTGCAAATGGGAAAATACGATATGTTTCACTATTCTCGCTGGGTGGATTGCGGGCCATATGGAAAATGTTGTACTACATGGGGCAAAATCCCACACCTGTCCCAAATGTGAGATACCTGCAGATATGTTAGGATCCAACACTCAGGTAAGGTACCCAGCAAGAGATTATGCGAGATATAAGTGCGAGGAATAAGAAGTTCAGAAGGACTTTGGGAAGCCCACGTTGGGCAACGTCCACACCACATTTGATGGTCTAGGTATCATGATGAGGCGAAATGTTTTAGATGGACTACCGCGTGTTTTACCCGCTGGCCTGCACCAGCCAGATCTGCTTCACACTCTGTATCTCGAACTAATCAAGCACATGGTGGATTGGGTCAGGGATTTCTTGCGAAACACGCAAGGCTGGAGGAGTTTAATGACACCTAGAAAGCTTTACCTCTGCACCTGGGATTCTTTGTACCCAGCAAAGCGTACTGTGAGGTTACCCAGTGGCAAGGAAAGGAGATGAGAAACTTGGAACGTTGTCTTTTGGGAGTTCTGGCTGTGGCCTTGAGATGGCCTTATAGTATGCAATATCTACCGTTCAAACAAGCACTTACCTGTATCCATTCAGTACTCTATTTGCATCTGATGGCACAATACTGGAGCCATATGCGTGAGACAGTTGATTATAGGATCGATATCTTAATCTGTTTCACTCAATGAAGGATATCTTCTTGGAGTTTAGAATGTCTGAACGGACACAGGCAAAGATTCAAGACCAGCAAACAGAGTTACGATATCGGAGAACACTGGTAGATCAAACTGTGGCTAGATCCAAGCGGTCCAGTGTGCAGGAGCAGCATCGGGAAGAAGTAAACGACCAATGCATGGAATTGATACCAGTGGAGTCTCATTTCAACTTCCTTAAGATGCATCTCGTTCGTCACTTTCCTGACCATGGGTACCAGTTTGACAATATTCCGCAGTATTCTACTGAGTTGGGCGAGTTAGCACATAAGGGGCAGATAAAAGATAGATGACCACGTTCGAATAAAAATGATACTACGCGGCAGATCCACCAGAGTTATGGTTGATACTATGTGATCCGAATGAGACTTTTGAATCTCTAAGCTCTGTGACCTTCCAGAGCTGATATTCCTGCCGACGTCATACATCTCTTGAACAAAATGAGTACAAAATCCCCGTAACTGACACGCTGTCAGGCCCTCAAGGGGCATAGTAGAGATATTACCCACCTCAGTGATTCGTGCAAAGCCTTGGGCATCTCGAGCGATAATATATTTGTTGAATTGGTTTCATTTAGCTGGCAGAGCCTACCCCTTGAGCCCCACTTGCATGAAGATCCAGGAATACTTCAATGCCTCCCTATTGAACTATTGACACAACTAGAAATCCCAGTTCTCGTGTTCCAGGAAACCAATGTTTTCGACATCCACCGGGTGCAATGTATGGGCAACGAGCTCTTGTGAAACCGAGCAAGTCGTAACAATTGAGTTTGGATACACATTGGTAGGGAGCAAATGTATGGTGCACTACAGGGCTGTCTGCCCAGGAAACTCATTGTACTCTTCAAGCTCTACGATAACCAGCGCCAAGATACAGTCAACCAGCTGGCAGGTGTTCAGGTGTTGAATGCACTGAACTCTGAACACCCATCAGAGTTACATGATCTTGTCACTGTAAAGCTGCTAAAGATGCTGAATCTGCAGAGGTTTACGGTAGGGGACATTGGCACTATCATAGGCCTGGCCCACCTAATCCCTGAGGTGGACAGGCGATAGCTTGTCAACAATTAGATAGATTTAAGGACATTCAATGAGATCTATTGAAAAAGCACCAAGTCATACTGCACCGCCTCGACGAACAGGAATGTTGCACTCTGGGCACCATGGTTAATCTGTGAAGACATTTCAAGCGTGTAAGTAAAAACAGAGAAGGTTTTGCCCAATGTCACTGCTCCAATATCGAGTACCAGTATTAGACAAAAGTTTCGCAATTACGTCGGCATTAGAATTCCTTATATCTCGATACCAAGAAAGGGCCGGGATAAAGATAACATAGGGTACTGGGCGCGTAGGGCTGTGGGATTATGTAGAAATAGTAGAAAAGTAATATTTAAACTAAAGTATACGGGATCAAGATTTTAACTAGAGAATTAGAGAAGTAATGATATTAAGAACAATGAGTGCCAATGTAAATACTAGGGCCCAGGGATATCCAGGTGGCCATCAGTAGTAAAGGATGCACAACCTCTCATGGGATGGAAATCAGATGTTGAGAAAACGTAATAGAGAAACCGCTGGCAGATGAACGCGAATTGGTATCGCCTTGTTGTGACCTCATGGCAATGTGGGAACAACAATGAGACATCAGGACATAATTGAGAGGGGAGATCGAAATAGTTACGTAGAGAGCGGGAAATGGAGTTCGCGGGTACTTCGAATGGCGTCAGAGAACATTCCTGGGAAACAAGACGCAGTGCAACCAAGGGTAGCGATGTACAGCATCCTTAAGAGAGTAAAGGACACAAGCAAAGCGTCAGAACTTAAGTACTGGGCAACGTGCAGGGGGTTCTACCATGATAGCGTATAACAGCAGGGGGCACACAGGACATCATCAGGACATCCGAGCTACTTGGTAGTGAGGGCCCAGAGGCACTGGGCATAAAGAAACAGATGGTGGCAACATGGGATGCATATGATACACGGGGTGTTGTGACGCAACTCCATGCACTCAGGACGTAGGGCACGTGGATGGTACGCAACATGGGTCAGGATGCCAGGCTAACACACCTGACACAGTGTAAACTTTTGCTGATGTGCCTCATAGTCCAAGTCATATACCTGAGTGGAGGTGTTCAGGTTAAGGGCAAGGAGGATAACAGTACCATTATTATTAACCTTTGCTGTGAAGACATTGGAGAAGAGGCAGTTGGCTTGTTTAAAACTCGCTGTACCAATATAGAGAAGAATGCTGCAATGTCTCCTCTCAGAGACTGGAAGGTAGGGGATAATCACGTAGTTAAAAACCAGGTTTCAGCATGTGCAAATGGCAGAGGGATGGGAGGACCCGCAGCCCCAGGGGCTGACTTTGCAACTTGTACTACAAAAAAAGACAAGGTCCCTTACTTTCTCCCACCCTTTGGGGAGGCAGAGGCAGGAACACCTAAGTAGGATGGTTTTAGGGGTCAAGAGTGGGCGCTGGTTAGGAATACCAAGATCTGATACCTAGGAACTATCCTAAGTAGGGTAACCCCTCTCGGAATTAGAATCTATGGCTTCCAACACCCACCTGCGGCCCCCTTATAGGGCCTGCATGTCAAGATACATATTAACCTCAGTTGGGTCCAATGACTATAATGCCACACAATCGAAGATGTAAGAATAATACCCTATACCTCGCTGCCCTCTGTCCAGCCAGATCCTGTTCAGAGGATATACGAGGGAGGGCATGCGGCTAGCTCTGGGAAGTGGAACAGAGTAAATCTGCCCATGACCCAAGGGGTCTCTAGGCTTGAAATATGTGACATTTTTGGCACAGCCTATAGGTAACAAGATGTTTTCGCACGAGGAGATAGTATCAAAAGACAAAGGATCTCAACAAGAAACCACTACATTCGCACCCTCCCTACAATAACAGAAGAGTCTAGAACTCCAAGGAACACTATCATATAAGCGAAAGGACTTCACAGAGTATTACAACTAGGTTTTGAAATATGTTGTAGCTGGGCTAAAGACCTTCGATACTAGAATGGTGATAGAAACCCGGTTACACAAAGCAACTAAGAGCTGCTGACTGAGAGATTATCTGTCAATCAGATGGAAAAGCTTGCTACGAATTAGTAGAAAGTCCTGTATAAGATATCTGTTGGTTAGGTAGGGAGTTATAAAGGGTTGAAGTCAGGTGACCTAGAAAGGTTGTAATTACAACTACTTCCACAGATACAATCTGCAGATGAAACTGATTATTTCATCAATGATGGAGACAATTGGGGCCAACTCAGTTCGACTTAAGAACTAGTCCACAAGTCCAAAGACTCTAATAAGCGAATAATTACTATTAGGAACAGCATGATTTCCAGTTAGCTATATTGCAATTACCGAAGAGGATATGGTGATTTTCAGTATCTCTTGGTGTTCGTAACTTAAAGAATACCCAACATCTCCAGTTATAATCACAGAGGTACATAGCTGTATAATAGATAGATGTAGTCTATGAACACTCTGACGAAGAACATAAATATTAAAGTGCTTCCCAACTTTTAGATATCATCAAGTAATGGTGAAGAGACATTAACAATATAATATTGTCTTCTCGATTCTATTCTACTTTACCTACTTTACTTCGCTCTTAGTAGTCATAATCAAAACAAGTGTAATCTGTGCCTTCCTCCACAATTTCCTTCTACAGAAACGAATCTTAGTTTGCCTAAACAACTCTGCTGTCTATCAGATTGTTCCCACCTAACAGGGCTGTCAGAGTCAGTGATTTTAGGAAGGAACTTGGCGGGATCAGAGTATTTCCCATCTCTCCACTACTGTGCCTCCCATGTTCTGGGATACTTAGTAGCAAAAGCCGTAGGATTTCCTTGGTATTTGCCTATTCAGTTGTCATACATAGGAAAGTTTCTATTGTATTCAGCTAGATAGCTGGAGGAAAGAACAAGGGTGTTGAGGCTGAATCAGGGTCTACAGATTCCTTGCTCTTTTGTGAAGGTCAGGGGAGGGTAATAGTGGGAGCCAATACAAGTAGCTAGGGTGAATAGTGGGAAGGTACTCAGATTCTATTGATGAGATTCCTTATAGTGGCCTAGAGGAAGGTGATAGAACTTGCCGGAATGTTGATAGTGTTGCTGGGAATGCTCAGTGGAGGGAGTATGTTGGCGACCTGTGACAAGAGGTCATGTATCTAGGTAGTGATTTCGGTTACAGTGTTGGAGGGGGAAGTCTAGCAATGAATGAGGAAGCAGACAAGGAAGTGGAGGTAGCATTCCCCAGTGGAGAGATTGGAGAGATGGCTGTGGGAGAGAGTGGGGAAATGCTCATGAGGCCATTCCAGCAGTCCTCTGGTGGACAAAATGAGATTAGACTGGTAGCGGTGGATGGGAACAATCAGGGCTGCTCAAGACAAGCATGAGGGAGGATAGAAGGGAATACGATGATGAAGAACTGGAGTACTAGCACAGGATGTGGTGGTGGGGTCGATCATCAATGCTAGGAGAAGAGGTCCTAAGGCGCAAGGTGAGGGGGATCTTGAGAGGCAAGGGGTATTTCACCTGATGCTAATGGTGTTGAGTGCAGATGTAGAATGAAGGGAAAGGAAAATAGAGGGCGCGGAGCATCGTATTTTGGGAAGTCTATGATCCTAGTTATATGTTACTAGGATACGAAACCTAAACTCTGTGTCACACAAAACGGCTCAATGGAGTTAGTCACATTGTGCGTATCCCGCTCCAGAGAATTGACCTCGTCCGGAGACAACTAATCACAAGAGATTTGATGGTAATCTATGATACGGTACCTCAATCCACCCTTACTAAAGCAATATCTGGGACATTGGTCCAAGGGCTGTTGACATTACCGTACTAAATTTCACAGCTAATTTCGCGCGCGTCTCCACCTGCGAAATTGAACGAACGCGTCCCACCGCTTCTCCTAATTCCCCACTTTCGCTTGTTGACCTCTACGACATTCTGAAATTGCAGGTTCATTTCTAGCGCCTCCGCCCTCTCCTTCCGGCAAACGGTGCCAGAGATATATATTGTCTTCAATATGGCATCCGAGGATAGTAAACTAACACCAGAAATAGAGGGAGGTGACCGTGCTTCTCTTCGACATTCTCTACTCGGACCGTCACTGCTCAAAGCTGGACAGGACAAAGTCGATCAAAAGAAGGTTGGAGAAATCATATATAACGCTTCGAAGGGGTCGAAATTTTTCAAGCATGAGGAGAGGAGGGATCAGCAGGTACGTCTTTACCATGCAGCCTTCCCCGGATCCTCTTAGTTAACTAGGTCCTGCTATCACAGCTTACAAAACGTATTGAGATCATCCAGCGGCGGAAAAAACATCTAGAGTCTTTGGACTTATCCTCGCAAATAAGGAGGGTGGACGAAGAGGTGTGGTAACGGAAATAATAAACCGGCTCCCAATGACTTGGAGTCTGTTTGGGTACAATCGTTCCGCTCTGTTTTGCAACCGTCAAACGAAATCGGTCACTTTGTGTGGGGCGGCGGAATGGGAGGATTGCATCCAAACAGACCCTTACAATTCGGTTTCTGACTTACCCAGATCGCTGCTTCGGAGGCCTCTCGAGACCTTTCCCAGATCATTGTACATGTCGATTGCGATGCTTTCTATGCATCAGTTGAAGAACTTGATCGACCGGAGCTTAAGGAAGGTAGATGGCCTCCTACTGTGCAGGTATTCGCTGCGAGGTCTAAGGCTGACAGAGCCCAGTTCCGATGGCGGTAGGCGGTGGAGTCCTAACAACATGTAACTACAAAGCTCGTGGGTTTGGCGTACGGAGCGGAATGGCGGGGTATATTGCGAAACGTAAGCGCTGCCCTTCCAACCCTCATAAAGCTTGGTGTCTTGACCCTTTTTAGAACTCTGCCCGCAGCTAGTTTTCCTACCCTTGAGCTTTCACAAGTATACTGCAAAGGCCGAAGAAATCCGTGAGATCCTAGTCAAGTACGACGGTAGGTATGAGGCGGCGAGTGTAGATGAGGCCTTTTTGAACATTACAGGAGTACGTCTTGCTGCCGGTGCTTTTTCATTCCGCCTTTATGATACAATCGATTCTCAAACCCCACTGCAGTATCTAGAAGACCATAGAGACACGACCCCCGATAAAGTCGTCGAACAGCTCCGCCGCGAAGTTCTCGAACACACTAAAATTAGTGTCTCTGCTGGTATTGCGCCAAATGCAAGGGTATTCTCCGCTCCTCCTCCTATGACACTTACCAGAAAAAAAAGACTTAACCAGAAAATGTTAATAGCTAGCAAAAGTCGCCTCAAACCAAAACAAGCCAAACGGCCAATTTGTAACTATCGCTGCCCCCTCTAACCCCTTACCGGCAACCTAACTTACCAAACTAGCGCATCCCCAATGACCGCGAGGCAGTAATGCACTTCATGCGCACCCTCCCCGTGCGCAGAGTCAACGGGGTCGGCCGCGTATTCGAGCGCGAGCTCGATGCCGTGGGCGTAAGGACCTGGGGCGACGTCTTCGCCCTGCGTGGCATCCTCAGCAAGCTCTTTAGCAAGAAGGCGTGGTCATTCCTACTGAATTCCTATCTCGGCCTCGGCAGGACCTGCATCCACCCGGTGGCAGAATACGAGCGCAAGAGTCTGGGCACCGAGAGCACCTTCAAGGACCTTTCTGGTCCCGGGCCGCTGCGCGACAAACTCCGCTCGACGGCACAGGAGCTGGAAAGGGACCTCCTCGCGGCGAACCTCGCCGGACGTACTATCACTGTTAAAGTTAAGCTGCACACCTATCAGGTGCACTCCCGCCAGAAGGCGCTACATCGCGTGATCTCTTCCGCGGAGGATTTGTATAACCATGCATTGCCACTGCTACAGGAGCTCGAGGGTGAATTCCAGCCGTTCAAAATCAGATTAATGGGCCTGCGCGTGACGCAGTTGTCTAGTACTAGGAAGGGCACTGGGAAGATGAACTTTTTTAAGAACCTTCCCCAGTCGGTGAAGCGGAAGCGCCCCGAGCAAGAACATAAGCACGGGCAAGAAGAAAGCCCACCAACAAAATTCCAACGTTCCAACACGCAGATAGAAGGGGAAGCCGAATGGGAAGCCTGGCCTGAAGGATCACTCGACGGGCTACTATCGAGCGGGCACTTATCTCAGGAAGTCCAGGATGAGGAACAACTCGCGATAGAAGAGGCTTTAAACGCTTCCTTAAACATGCCCGCCAGGGATACTCCGCAGGACCCATCACCACCCCCGAAGATGGTGTTAAAGGAGAGATGGGAGTGTCCAATTTGTGCAAGGTCGCTGCCGGCCGATGATGCAGTTTTCAATGAACATGTGGACTTTTGTCTCTCGCGGGAGACCATTCGCGAGGTTGTTCAGGAATCTGCTGGCGTGAGACTGGTAAAGGAGCCCGAGAGGAAGAAGGATGCCAAGGCGCGACCGGGGAGGCCAGGGTCTAAACATGGAGGGATGGATAGTTATTTTCCCAAACTGCAATGAGCGCAGTGTGTCGTTGTTTGCAGGGTTTATAGTGTTTAGCACATGGCAGTTTTTCTTCCTTATGAAATATATCCCACAATGAGATGATAACTTGAGAAATCAGGATAGAAAATGCGAGGCAGATTCAACAACATAAATCTCACATCGTAAAACGCATTACACAATCTGTCGGGCCCTCGGTCGGATAAAAGGATAAAAATCAGAATGCCCCATCCTTGCGCCAATGACCAAAAAGCAGAAAATAATACAACGGTTAAAACAGGAGAAAATAATGAATGCGTGGGGGGGGGGTCAGGATATAGATTAGAAATAAACATCTCACAGGGCTAGCAACCCCCGGCAATGACCGCGCTCGACACAAGGCAATCACAACTTGCTTAGAATACCGTCAGAGATGATATCGCTTTATTCCTCAGGACTTCAAATATGAATCCAGGAAACCCGTATAGTTCTATTTAAGATTATTAATTTCTTAGAATTGTTTAATGGAATTAAACGACAAAACATACCTGTATTACCAAATGTGCTTTCACTTCCACCAGGTCCACCCTTGACATCAACCTTATCAGCTGCGCTTTCATTATCTTCCCATCCACCCAATAGTTCACAACTACTACTCGGCGAATCACTCCCCCGGTTCAAGGGCATAGGTCTCTGCCCTTCTCCGAATTTTTCGCGCAATAGGGGCAGCGCCTCATCGAATCCCATCTCACTGTGCAGCCGTAGCTCCTTTGCCATCTTGGAGCTTGCCGCGAGCTCTATGCTCCAACGGGCTCGTCGGTATCCTTGAAACTCGAAACTCCCGGGTACGTTTCCGTGGATGATGATTTTGGTAGCTACTGGGTGCGAAGATGAGCGGGTTGCAGATATGAATATATCCATTCCGTGGTGGAAGTAGTTGTAGAAGTAATCGCTGTTTGATGTCGCGGAGACATCGGACACATCTTCCTCGTCGTCAGATTGAGCGTCTTCTGGCTCCGTATCATCCGTATCATCTTGGTGGCCTCTTCCACTTACGCCCCCGGATAGTGATCTAGTTCTGTGAATGGATAGCCTGTGATCGTGCTTCCGGTATATTGCGCTTGGAGGACCTAGCTCTGTGATAAGGTCTTGAGGGGTGGTCGAGTGCAATGTAATCCAAAACGGTTGGTTATGCCGGCGAGTTATTTCCACCTTATTTTCATCACGAAACTTGATAAACTCCACTTCATCATTCGCAGAAGACAACCTAGCACTGGCTCCACTCACAAGAGGTGATCTTGGGTTCTGTACCGGTCGGGTGAATAAGCCAGTTCGTGCCTCTAGCCAGGACGAACCAGCAAAAATAGCCATACTGCTGGCAGGCTGGGCGTCTGGTGAGGAGAGCACAGATACGAAATCCGCACCTTCCTTCCAGGCTTCCCTACCGATTGGGAATGAGAACGCAACTCCAGGATACGATAGCACATAAACACCCTCGCCCTCCATGTATTCTCCTGGATATGTGGGTCCAAAAAGCTTATTGTAAATGCTCCGAAAAGTAGGACCCCCCGCCCCTATTCCAGGCCTGGTCAGTTCACCGCTATTATAGGACAATCTGGATTTCTGAAAGTCTAGCACTTCGATGAGCCGGAGGCGTTGGTCTGGCCCATCGAAACGAAGACGTAGACCGTTGGAATCAAGCATGAGTACGATCGGAGAAGCTAACGGTGCAGCAGAGTCATAGATTACCGAGATGGAGGGAAATATGCGGTGTTGAGCACGGAGACGACTAAGAACATCGTATACAGAAGAACCAAGAACTATCAACCCAGAGGAAGTTAGCTGGGAAGCTCGAAATAACGCTATTGAAGAACTGCTAGGGGTATACCAAGAAATCCTAGAGCCTTGCTTGGTTGTATCTGAGCAGTTCCCTCGATGGAGGAAGCCATGGCTAAAAGCGGGAGTTTGTTCTACAGAAGGGAGGCAGAGCTTTGTTGTAAGAGGGGGGAGGGTGTCAAGGAGAGTAAAGGTGGTTTGTTTGTTACGAGGCGGGGAGGGGGACGGAGTCAATCAAAAAGGTACGAGTACAGCACCGGTACGAGCATAGTACGCGAGTGCCGTAGTGCTAATAGTCCAAGGGACAAATCGCTTATAAATTTAGTTATGCAGCAGCAATACGGTACTCGAGCACCGGTAGTATTGTTGTCATTAATCACTAACTTGAGGCCCCCACTCTCAGTCAGGGATCCATAAAAAGCGCGACTCGTTCGGGACAGCTTTAACCCAATCAACCTTACCGGAAGCGGATATTGATGCGCGAGCACGACCCTATATGGTGATATCTGTCCAAAGGTAGTAAGAGCAGGAATGTACTTGTACTGTACTCGTACAGGTACTCGAGCAGCACATTCACCCAGCTCGAGTACGGTACTTGACCATTCATAAAGTATTCGGATGACTTGGCGCCAAGATTCCATGCTTGGGTGCCCGTTGATATACCTTGGCGCCAAGGCATCCGAATATTTTATGAATGGTCAAGTAGATAGCTGCTAGGCCTCCAGAGGCTCCAGCCGGCCTGAGATGAGAAGGCCAAGAAATGGGTAAAATGGAAACTCCCATCGCTCCCGTGTGTGTATCTTCCTACTTATAGCGATGATCTAACTTTATTCATCCCTCGCTAGCAGTGGCTTGTCGTCGTCTTCCTCCTTTCCTTCGTCACCTCAACTCAAAAGTACCCTTAAGCGGTGAAATAACGATTCCTCACCTCAATCTACCACTTCTTCCATCCACAACCTTCACCAGCCGACAAACCTCAAACCTCAAAATACAACTACGAAAGAGAAAGAGAACACAAACCACAACGCAAATCATTGCTATTTCACTCTTCCCCCGTTACCCTACCGACGGGAAACCCGGCCGTTTGTCTCATTCCATTGTATCGCCTTCGTCAACACCCACCAACTCTCCCTCAGCCACCTCTCCTTTAGTCTCGGTCTTTACTCTCCGTCAACTCCTTCCCCTCCTTCAACTTTCCCTCCATACACTTTACCTTGATATTCCAAAATCAGTCTGTCCGAATCTGCCATGTCTCATGCACGTGCTTCTACCCAGTCTCAACGCTTTGCCCAGTTTAAGCTTGTCCTTCTAGGTATGGTTTGAGCACCCCCCCTCACTGTTCTCTTTGTCGAAATTTATTTTCCCATCACTTTTCTTAGCTACTCTCTAATTTTCCGTTTTTGTCTGACCGAAACAGGCGAATCTGCTGTTGGCAAGGTTGGTATTCATTCCGCCACCCAAATGTGGTCTTTGCTTATCTAACCAAACATTTAGAGCTCTTTGGTACTTCGGTTTGTTAAAGTAAGTCCTCTGGAGCTACACCGCCTTCCGTGGTGGGCAAGGGAAGAGGATTTCACTTGTGCAATTACCTTGCTGATGTAGATATTTCAATAGGATCAATTCGATGATTATCGGGAAAGCACAATTGGTGCTGCATTCCTTACACAGACCATAGCTCTGGATGAAACCACTACCATCAAATTTGAAATATGGTAGCTCTCCGCTATCCTACTCGATATGCGTTACAGTCTCGTAGTGCTCTGATCTAACTTCCAGATTTTTCTTTCCAGGGACACCGCTGGTCAGGAACGCTATAAGTCATTGGCGCCCATGTATTACCGTAATGCCAATTGCGCTGTCGTGGTCTACGACATTACTCAGGCTGTTAGTTGCCTAAATTCCTTTTTCCAACTCTCAATGCATGCCCCCCCCCCCGTAACACGAGCTGACCCTACTTTAGTCTTCGCTAGATAAAGCCAAGGCGTGGGTCAAGGAACTCCAACGTCAGGCAAATGAGAATATTGTTATTGCGTTGGCTGGTAACAAGCTTGATCTTGCGCTGCCAACAGGTTCTCCTTCGAAACGAGCTGTTGAAACTGCTGAGGCTGAAGCGTATGCGCGGGAAGCTGGCCTCCTCTTCTTTGAGACCTCAGCAAAGACCGCCGAAAACGTCAAGGAACTCTTTACTGCTATCGCAAAGAAGCTGCCGTTGGACCAACAAGGGCCTAGGGGCACAACAAGAACCGGTGCTGCTGGTGGTCGAGGCGTCAACTTGAGTGGTGCGAATGCAGCACAACAGGGGTGTAATTGCTGAGTGACCCCAGGGTCATGTGTACATGGATGGGATCAATGGTGTTCTTTTGTGATTTTTTCTCTCTTTTTCCTGTTTGCCTAGTCTCTCTGTTTGGTAGTCATCTTTTATATTGGTGGACCTGTGTGGGATCCTATACTGTGGCCGGTAAACGAAGGATTGTAGTAATGACATCTTGGAACGGCAATGGCTGTGACAGTTTGAGGGGAGATACGCAATGCTGTTTTTTACTCTTTTTTATCTTCATTGCGCACACCCCGTCCCCCCTCTCGCTATTCGAGTGTTGATGCAAGTCCAGGCGCCCTGACCAGAATCCCATCGCACGGATTTCTACTTTTTTGCTTCAATATGGTGGATTGTGGGCCGCAATCTTGCTACATTATCTCTCACAAAGCTATCTCGAAAATCATAAATGGTAGTGCTCTGGGGTTTCCTTCTCGTGCTCTTGGGTACGCCTTCCAGTTCTTTTTGCCACTATACGACTGGCACTGTTTCTAACGGTTCTTCTATGTTTTGTTACAGTTTTTCACCATAATAGAGTTTTTGACATCCCTACCAGAATCGTCAGTGAGGCTTCTGCTGAAGATGTTTGAGTTAAGGGTCTTTCCTTCCCTTCGCTTTTATTTTTATTTTTATTTTCAATGAAGTATCATCCGATTTATGAGAGTATAGATGTTACTAGAAAAAAATGAGAGATTATGTCACAGTAAGGGATCATTACTGTAGGTGCTGTGAGTGTGAATGCAGGACCAGTATTTGTGGCTCGGGAGGAAGAAGGAATGGTGGCTTGGCTACACCAGCTGTTCTGTGTGCCTGTATGCGAAGGCTTTTTCTTTCCTTTTCCTTTTCGTTTCGTTCTTTGTAAATGGGTGAGGGATTCCCATAGACTATGGACTAAGTAAATTTTGATTATGAAGGGCATAAAGGGTGGGCCCGGAGGGGGATCCTCGGGGGTGACAAAAAAATCGATTAAGAAATTCCTATCGCGAGGAAAGTACTCGTACGCCGGAAGGACTAGCAGATTGTCTCGGCACCATCGCGAAACCCTCCTTCAAGAAAATCAACCATTTATTGCAACCAATCGCCACCTCCGCCTCCCTCCAACCCCAGTCCCCCCCTTGATCCTTTTTTATTTTCGATCGTCGCACCCCACCTCTCCCTCTTCCTCATCACACTAACATCACAGTTTCGATCAAAGAGCATCTCGTCAATTCAGAATGCTGCGCTTTTCCTCGCCCGCTTCGGCCAGAGTGATTAGCCCTTCAAGACGTTCCATCGTCAGCCGACATCAACATCATTGGTTGAAGCTTCAACAAACACAGCACCAGCAACAGGTATCTATTCATTTCTCTCAACAGACGTTCTACTTTCGTTGGGTTCCCTTGCGGGGAGACAGCACTAGTAAATTGTTTAACGAATCTTTCGCTAATCGCAACCGCACAATGTGCATCTTTTATCTAGAGATTTCTAGCGAATACAAAGATTCCTCGGCCTAGTACAAAAGCTGAATGGAGTATCGGGGATGCCAGCCCCCCGGTCCTTCCCGACCGGGCAAGTCCAGCGACTCCCGCAAAGCCTCCTGCAGCAGCAGCTTCATCTGTATCTCCCGCACTGAAGATAACCACAATTCCCATAACTCCATCAAGTACTCCACCCACTCAAATACCACTTACTACACCCTCTCCCACAAAAGCACAGACGTCCCCGCCGATACCAACGCCTAAAGTTCCTCCTCCGGCTACAGCAAGTACCGGATCTTCTGCTCCTCCGCTGCCCCCATCACCAGTATCCTCTCCTGTGACTTTACCAAAGCAGCCTAAGAAGACCCACCGGTTCCGGAATTTTGTCGTTGGATTGGCATTCCTTACGGGGTTATCTTTCGCCGGTGGAGTTTTCTACTCTTTAAAATCTGATAACTTTCATGACTTTTTCACCGAGTACATTCCATTTGGGGAAGAAGCGGTTCTTTATTTTGAAGAGCGCGAATTCCGCCGGAGATTCCCGAACGCACTTTCTCGTGTTGCTCCGCCACCTATAGACTCCCCGAAGGTTGTTATTCCCAAGGCTTCTGGCGCAACATGGAAGGTTTTTGAGCCTGCCGGAGACAAGAAAGTGACAGATGTGGGTAAACATGGGCCTCACATTTCTTCCAGAGGCACAGTAGAACAAGAGAAAGAGAGGGCCAGTGCAATAGATGCATCGGTTAGTTCGGGAATTGGTGCCGCCAAGGTCGGGGTTGTTGAAAAACCAGGAAAGCCAAAAACCCCAACAGTACAGATAGCTCTGATTGACATGAAAGATGTAGAGGATCCTGTTGTGCGCGATTTAGCCAAAGTGGTCAATTCCATCATTGCTCTTGTGAACAAGAGCGAATCCCCTAATGTGTTCGACTCGGTTATTGCTACGGCCAAGTCAGAGCTTTCACACTTGAATTCGCAGATTGCATCCATAAAGCAAGGCTTGGAGAGGACGGTAAAGGAGAAGGACTTAGAATTTACCACCGCCGCCCAAGGTTTGCTCAAGAATGTGGACAATGAAATCACAAATATTGAGCATAAGTGGAGAGAAGAGTTTGAGAATGAGCGCGACAAAATGGCTCAATCATACCGGGAGAAGCTTCACACAGAGCTTCAGCGCTCCGGTGAAGTAGCTGAACACCGCCTTCGTAACGAGTTGCTTGAACAAGCCATTGCGATGAAGAAAAAATGGATTCGGGAGATTGAAGGCCGGGTCGAGAGTGAGCGTAACGGACGACTTGGGAAATTGAAGGAGCTCAGCGGATTCATTGAGGAATTGACCAAGCTCTCGACCGCTTGGACAGACATCCTTGATGCCAACCTGAAGGCCCAACAGATGCATGTGGCACTAGAAGCTGTCAGGGCAGCATACGAATCCCCTGAACAGCCAAAGCCTTTCCTACGGGAACTGGCTGCCTTGAAGGAAGTGGCAGATGATGACGAGGTTGTTCGGGCAGCCATTGCTTCCATCAACCCTCTTGCATACCAGAAGGGCGTCTCAACTCCCACTCAGCTGATCGATCGTTTCCGTCGTGTTTCTGATGAAGTTCGAAAGGCCTCTCTGCTTCCAGAAGATGCTGGAGTTGCCGGTCATGCTGCCAGTTGGGTTTTGAGCAAGGTTCTCTTTCGGAAGAAGGGGCTTGCCCAGGGGGATGACGTGGAGAGTATCTTGACTAGAACCGAGACCTATCTCGAGGAGGGGGACATCGACAATGCTGCTAGAGAAATGAACCAGCTTAGTGGGTGGGCGAGGGTGCTGGCCAAAGATTGGCTCAAGGAGGCGAGATTGCTTTTGGAAGTCCAGCAGGCCGTTGGGGTATGTGACATAACTTATGACTTTCTAACGCTCACGAGGACTATACTAATGATGTTTGGATAGGTTATCGCTGCGGAAGCCAGACTCCAGAGCCTGCGGGTGCACAAACCGTAGTACCAGTACTAGTAGTGATAGTTGTAGAGAACAATTGCGCCCAGAATCTTCTAATTTTTTGTTTGACCATTTCTGGGATTACAGTAAACAAAAGCCTTTTATTTTTTACCTTTTCCATTTTTTCCTTTCCTTTCCCTCTACTTGTTTCACTTTTCGGCAACTCGGTGGTGGTGGTGGGTGTTGATTATGGTTGAAGAGAGCGAAAAGGGGGGAAAGGCGGTATGTAAATTTACCCTCCTACTCGAGTAATTGGTTCTTTCTTTTCCTTTCTTTCCTATCTTCTCTTTTCTCTTTTTTAATTTTTTCTCCTTCCCCTTCCCCCTCCCCTCCTCCTGTCCTCTTGCTTCTGTCCAAGGAGTGCCTTTAGTTTCTGGGCTCGATCGAGACATGTTCTTTGTAACTTAGATCCGAGGGGTTCACGATAGATTGTTCAGCATTATTCTTTGGTCTCCGCTCTGTGCACAAGGCAAGGAATTTTCCCTCTCCCCTCCACACACTGGACACCTAGCACTATCATACCCAAGAACCCAAAAGTCCCAGCGTCTAAGCCAGCTTGGCAAACAATTGCGCACCTTACCTTACCCCAGGACAATACTTGTATTATACGACGGGTACGTATTGTAGACCTCCCAAACCACCCTCTAATCCACCCACAGTACCGGGCTCACATCACGCTTACTGTGCCCACACCTCACCTGTAGCGCTCGTACCTAATCTACAAACGGACGGACGAACCCTTAATCCGACAAACAAACCAGCCTTAAACTTATTTATCGTAACTGTGAAACGGAGCAAATAGTCTACCCGTGCTCACTCGCTTACTCACCCTCAGAAAGGAAAAACATGGTGACTGCTCGTGATTCCATCAATTTTGACGCCCCACAAAGCCTCATAAAAAAATGCCACCCCCCTCCCCCAAAAAATCCCACCTCAGCGAGTGACTCCACATGACTGACTAACTAACCTATGGTGAGGCAGTGTCTGCAAAAGCGCAAAAAAGGAAAAAGGAAAAAGAAAAGAAAAGAAACCCCTGCGGAACACAATACAGTCCGGGGGTGGAAGGTGTACGAGTAAACTACCGATACAATGTCATGTCAACGAAAGTGAAAGTGAAAGCGAAGCGAGTATAAAGCACGATTGGAGGCTAAGAAAACACAAACAAAAAAAACCCCTGCCACAGCCTATCGTGTACCGACAAAGCAATGCCACCGGGAACCCCCCGGCCAATAAATAATTATTGGGCACTGGCCGGACCGCTCTGGTACGATAGCTGACGTATCTGTCATTACAAGAGGACGCAGGGCGTACTCGGGTTTCCATAGAGGTTGTGAGGGTGTGCCGGGTAGTCCCAGTGCCAGTCTAGGTCTCTCTGTCCGACAGAGATTCATCTTATTCATTGTACCTTAGTAAACCCAGATGATGTTCTGGTATGTACAGTATTGCCCCCCTTTTTGTGTTGATGTTGAGTACGGTGGGTTCTTGGGTTCTTTCTTCCTCTGCTTGCTTTTTTGTTTGGTAAGTTGGATACGTCGGGTTTGGCAGAGAGAAGGATTCACGGGTTGTCACTCGAACGGTATAGGATGTCCTGCACCAGGTTGAATTGCGGCTCTGAGGGGAGCTACTGGGATGGGGGGTGGCAGTGCAGAAGGAGAAAGCACAGTTATTTTATGATTGAGGTGTGATTTTGGGATAATTTCCGCCTACGATGGATTAACGGACTTTGTTTTAGGGTGGCTATGTTTGATGATAATGAGAGGTCGATTGCCCGGGATTGCACTAAACCCCATGTCCCGACTATGGCACTGGTACGGTATTGTGCTGCAAAGTATGATACTGAGTGAATGAATTCAAAATCCCTCTCCCACCCTAAGCGAATACTTGAATCCTCGTGTGAGAAATATTGTATAAATTATCCAAGCTTGTGTGCTCTGTCTGACAAGAAGGTGGAAACTATCTCTTTATATACACTTCATCATTACATGAGCACTGCCCCATACTAAAGAAACCTAAAGCAGATATTATAATACACTAGTATAATACACCGTCATGTTGTTGTCTCACATGACCAACACAGCCTCATCACCAAATAAGAAAGAAATCACAAATTTTTCCAACACATCCCCTAAGGTTCCATTCCTAACATAACCTGAAACTTTTTAAATAACACCTAAATCAAACTCTTTGTACATATATCTGCCATATTATCTTTAGTCTCTACCAATACTATTTTAATATCTCTATTTTCTTGCAGTTACCTCATATAGTAATGTGGTATATTGTTATGCTTTGTCTAATCCAATATGCCGGCATTTTCAGTCAATTTTATTGCAGCAGTATTGTTGCAGTATATTATTGGTACAGTCTTCACACCCATGTGTGCAAGTCTACATCATAACCAAATACATTGTTGGGTGCTAAAGGTAAGCATGATATATTCTACATGTATTATTAAGAAGGTAATAGTAGATTGTATCATGGAGTGTCATATATCAGTGAGTCCATAGGTTTGAACAATCAGGCTGGTAAATGATTTTTTGTCAGTCAGATTTGAGGCCAAGGATGTGTCACTATACAGGTGCAGTGGAATTTTGCTGATGTCATGGTTGTATTGTAGGCCCAATATTTTCATTCCACTAAGGTATCATCATATTTGTTTGGCTGCTTTCAATTGTATATTGGTAAGTTTGGAGAAGAATTGGTTAAGAAAGATAGTAGCATGAGTGATGTCTGGTCTTGTAGCGACAGAGGCATAGATTAGGGCTCCTATTATGAAATTATAGGTACCTTGGTCACAGAGATTGGAATCATCAATTGCTTTCATAAGTATACTGTGTGGCTTAATCACAATAGTGGATCAATTTATATTGACTAACTTGTATTTTACAAGAATCTCAGAAAAGTACCTGTCCTGATAGATTTTAATATAGTCTCGTAAGATTTTGATTTGCATTCTGAGTGGTAAAGACACTTGTCCAGAGTTGGTACACTTGAAGTGGATTTTGAATTTGTTAACACATTGTTCAACTAGTTTCAGCTTGTCAGTTATTAGAATATTGTCAACATATAGACAAGAGAAGATGTCTTTTAAGGTGAGTATACATGGGTTGAAGTCGGTAACCTAGAGTTGTAGTAATTCAATGATTATGACAAGATAGTGGTACCATACATAGTGTTACGAATGTGGCTTGGCGAGGAAAAGGTTTTCATGTAACACATAGTTATGAGTCACAGGTATGTTATTGTTTCACACATATAACTCATTCGAGTCATATGATTTGTTATGTGTAGGATTTGTGATGCTTTCACACATGGCTCAAATAAGAGTCATGGGAAGTGTACCTAATGAGTATGCCTTGCGAGTTTGCCTTGCAAGTATGCCTTACACATATGATTTATATTTCGCACATGACCTTATTATGAGGTCATCGGTTTCACGCATATGACTCAGTCGAGTCATATGATTTGTTTATTGTGTTATGATTGGTTTATGAGTTTTTGCACATGACCTCGCTATAAGGTCATGGGTTTTGAGCATGTGACCATCTTGGTCACATGACTAGTTTGTTATCATTTGGTTTCACACATATGACTACTTTGGGTCACATGACTATTGGCGGGAAGAACACTATATAAGGAGGCCGATGCGGCCGAAAAGAATAGGTTCTTCATGCTTTGTTCTAAGTACTTTTTCTCCTTCTTGTCGTCACTTCGCCTCAAGTGTTTCTTTCGCACTCATAATGGGCCTTGATGCCTCAGATTCTGGGGGAGATATTTGAGTTCACTCAGTAGTTCCTGGGGTTCTTGGTGTTGAGGTCTGTTAGGTGTTACGTGGCGGATTACTTGTTTGCTTCTCGTTTCGTTGCTTGCTGGTTATCTCATGATACTGGCACTTCGAGCTATTCATCACGGTCACTTACGAGCCCCTTTCTGTAAAATGCCTTCGGCTTCCTGTCTATCGTCTAGTCACAGGTTTCGCGTTCGATTGTGGGGATTGAACATCGTGTTTGAGGGGATCACCTGTCTCATTCTTTGGGCCAGCTCATGTTTCTTGTTGGGTTTTAACAGAGTCCTTAGTTTTCACAATACAAAACGCCCTTGGGTTAGACTGATTACCTTCCCAAGTTCAACACATCGTACCGGCTGCATCATTCCTCAGGTGGCAGGGTGGTACCCACCTGGCCTTTCCTTGTTACATTACGTTTCTACAGCCGGAATCCTATGATGTTGTTTATCACCATTCCCTTGGAAGTTTGTTCTTGCGGAATTTTACTGTGGTTCAGTTTGGTGTCTCCTTCTTGCTTCGGTTGAGATGGCTTTAACCCTGAAAACTCTTACCCCCTGGTGTGGTTATTGTTGCTACCCGGGGTGGCGTGGAACGATTGGCTGCCATACACTTGTGTTGTCTGTATATTTGAGTAGTTCAGTTTCGGATTGTGGTTGGCGGCTTCACCCATTGCAAGTAGGGCCTACCTTCTGGTTATGTGCTCATGTTTGTGCGCCCTCTCTGTTTATGTCGCATCAGTTGGGGGTGCCTCTTGCCTATTGTTCGGTCTGTTCCTATCTCCAGACCTGTGGGGCTGGCTTCGGCTAGCTCTGCTTACTCTTTCCCAGCTTGGTTGGACTTCGGTTCAGCTAGGTTGGATGGTGTGGCTGGTGCCGATGCCTTCGGGTATTGGTACTACCTCCTTTGTGGCACCCGGCTGTGCCTGGTAGGTCACCCCTCGGCTATACAATATTGGGGGTTGGGGCTCTGTTAGCGCGGCTAAGACCACTGGCTGCCTGATGGGGCTGGGTATAGGCTGTCCTGTGGGTGTCAGATGGTTGATCTGTCCGAGTGATTGGGGAGCTGGATGGGCTCCGCGGCGTCCGGTGTGTGGGGCTTGGGGGGGGCTGAATGGGGGAGGAGAGGCACCTGCAAGTACTGGTCGGGCCTGTGTCAGGTTGGGCGAGGTCTAATTAAGTATTTCCAGTCCGGCTGGAGGTGTTGGGTGAAGCTGCTGAGTGCTGCAAAGCTCCCCGGTGGCCTGGCTGGCAGATGGCCACCTATGTGGATAGTGGGTTGTGACCTCCTGGTTGGACTTATTTGGGCCTTACATGCTGGATTTTGTAGGAATTGTTTGGTTTCTTTGGTTTGGCTACGGGGTTGGCAGGAGGAGGCATGGCACTACGGGTAGGAGATAGGCCCCAATGAACCGTTTTGGTCTGTTACTTCCTCTCTGTATTTTCTTTGTTTATGGTGTTTTGTTTGGAGAACAGGCAGCGGGTACAGGTCCTTCTCACCGGTACCCTCCTCGGAGGCAACCGGCAAAGTGGGTTCATAGGGTCAACGGCCTGGCATGCGGGTGTGAGAGGTGAACATGTTAGTTGCCTCCTCCCTCCCATTATGTCGCCTGTAGGTTTAGATTGTGTGTTTTGTTTAGTTTTTAGTTATGGTGAAGATATCGCGGGATTGTATTTAGACCGGGTGGTAGTAGTTTTTTGATTATTGGATGAGGAACCTGGTCGGGTTGGTCTTTTCCTCGGCTTCAGCTATGCTTAGTGCTGGTTGGCCTCATACGAGAGGGGCTACAGACTTGGACCGGGCCAGGCGCTGGGTTGTTTGAAGGTCTTGTCATTAGTTCTCATGCAGGCATGACTCGGGGATATCAGGTATGGAGCCATAGACTTATTTGGCTTAGGATTAGTGGTATACTGGTTAGTGGTATCCCCGTGCAAGTGGGGGCTCATCATATGCCAGTGTTGGCGGTACGAGTTTAAATAAAATTAGATTGAATTCTAAGTACTTTTCCTACTTATTACTTTAACGAATATAAAACACCTTTACGATCTTTATCTTTATTGCAACGTTATCATTATGCCAAGGAAAGCTCTTCACGAAAAAGAGTTAGAGAAAGCTTACGATAGGCGTTCTCGGTAGAAAACAGAGGTCTTGTACTATCGGAAACATAAGCAGAGGCCGAGTGCTATCATAAGGCTAAGGAAAGTAACAGAAGAAGAGAAGTATCGTTCCCTGTTGCCAAGAACTAACTATCCAAGGAGGGATCGTTACATATAGAATGATTGCTTTAAACTCAAGATTGCATTCTTGAGCTCCCATACTATTCCAGGTTTTCAATCTCCTTCTGGTAACCTGAAATAGGTTTCATCATTAATGTTACTGTATAGAAATGCTCTTTTGATGTCACATTGTTGTAGCTTGTATCCTCGTTGTACTGATATACAGAGAAGTATTCATAAGAATTTGAGTCGTAATAGTATAGCATATATGAGACTGGTGCCAGAAATGATGAGTGGTAGTAATAAAAATATGATGTAGAATTCGGATACTGACTACCCCCCAAGCAATATCTCAATCACAAAGAGAACTAATAATATAAACATAAAGGAAATAATAGAGCAAATATTGTCTTAAAAAAATTAAAATTAAAATTCAGTTTATATACCTTTTCATTGTTTGACTTGCCTGAACTGATCAGGCATAGACTTCATTCTGAGGACCTATTTCTCAGGAGCGGAGACAAAATAACCACAGTTAATCTCATTAACTGTGTAAAAAAAAGCAGCCAAATCAGACCAAAACTGACAGAAATAAAGCGATTTGAAGTTGTTGAACTTCAAAGAGCTATAATTCACTCAGTATTGGTCCGATTTGGATGATTTCCTTTATAGCTTGAAGTTAACAAACCACTCTTGGCATCCCGTTTGTCAGAAACAGGGCCCCATAATGAATGCTAATCGAGCATGCTATCAATATAGTCATTCCAATCTTCTGGTTCCAAATTCTCCAACTCTTCCTTACTCATATTGTGTATTTCCTAAATGGTTCTGGGGAAGCTATCGCTTACCCTGATGTGTTGCATTATCAAGTGCCTGATATTTTAAATTAGATTTAGATCAGGAGATGCTGCAGGTTAGGAGTGTATTGATATGCCTAGTTTTGCTATTATCTCTACCAAGGCATAATGAACTCCTTGAACTGGTTCTCTATCTTCTACATATTGAGAAGTAGGAAATACAGATAAACCCACCAAACTATGAAAAGAAGGAGAAATAACAGGTTCCAGGACCTATTCAAGACAGTCCTTCATAATTACAGCTTTTTTGCCTGTACTAACAAGAAAAATAAGAGGTGACTTTCAGTTAAAACTATCATCACCCCAAACATGATCAGAAACTCTTTCACTATAAAAAGAATAGATTATAGGCAGTAATCATGGTAGCATTCCTGGGGTAAATGAGTAATCCAGGTCAAACCTTCTTTTGATATATCAAATATCCACACATCTGAATACATCAGTTTTCTCTTAAAGTCAACAGGCTTTTACCAATTTTGGCCCCCATATTGCATCCGTTCATGCTGTTTTTTTAGTTGATGAATGACCTTTTGCAAGTCTTACAGCATGAATGACTATACTGTGAAAGTGCTCTCTGAATAATCCTTCCAGATACTGACAGCCCAAGCTCCTGATCAAGGCACTGCTAGTACAACTTTGTCTCCTCCCAGCCACTACTAATCTAACCAAACAGCCTTCAAATATTATGTTTATCTAAGTGGCGCAGATGTCCAGGGCATGATCTTGTCCATCTATAACGTGGTGTACGACTCTAGCATGATACTATCAAAGGTACAATACTCCTCTTGTGGACTACTTCTGACTATGAAATTTCAGCCTCCAATAGAATAAGCACTCTAGTCCTTGTAGGTATCTTATATTCACCAATTAGAGGCTGCTCTGATGGGGTATTCATTTTCTTATTGCCATAGTATGTGGTTATAATAGTCAAAAAATTAAATATTGCTACTTATCAGTTTCAGTACTAGCCTCGTACTTTCTCCAAGTCTTCCCCAAGAATCTGACAGAATCTTCTGTTGCAGCATTTGGCTTTTCTTCATTTGATAGTACTGCCTTTATTGATCTTTGCTTTGTAAACCCAATGTTTTGTTTTAACATTTTTGTCATTTGATCTTCTGACTTCTTTCTTGACTCTATATTCTATTACAACATCAATTTCCTCATCCATAGCTTTTTGCTATTCCTCCTTCTCTTGTTATTCTATGAACAGTTTATATATTGTAGAATCTAGTATATAATATATCAGTCCCATAAACTCAACTGTCTTTTTTCTCTATTCCTCTGTTTGTTTAATCTTTTCTAGAAGTTTTTTATATTATGCTTGTAGACTATCTAGTACATCATCATCGTTTTCACAATCTACAAGACAGTTTACAACACCTCTTAGTTCTTTCTGATATCTTTCTAACTTTTCCTAGTCTAGTTGAATCTGATGTTGTCTATTTGCTTTTGCTTCTTGGAATAACTTCTTTTCCCTTAGAGAATGACATGACTTCAGAGAAGGATTTTGTAGTTTAGAAGAACATGAGCTTTCCTGAAATCTGCCTAGCATAGTTGGTTTTAAGAATTGTTCTAGTTTGGTCTAAGTTTCTTCAAGTGTTTCCTTGTATTTCAACTGTGATTTTTCTGTTAGTGTATAATGATATTAGAATGATATCCCTCTTGTCTTTGTAAAATTTATGTTGTATACTTTGGTTATGGTATGCTGTTTTTGTATGTAAATATGGTACATCATTGCATTAAAAGTATATCTAACGGTATAATCTTATTCTAATATCTGGTTGAACTTTTCATGCTTCACCGCTGAAATATATACTATGTATTAGGCAGAGATGATCTGTATAGACTCGGAATCATCTAGGTCAATCAAGATTCCTTTTCGTAAATCAAGATTTATCTATAAAGGCTCAAAGAGGTACTTGTTTTATTTATGACTAGTAGGAGTGAGATGAGGGAAGGTAAAGTAAGATCGAATTGTACGAACAAGATTATATTATTAATGTCTCTTCTCCATTGCTTGATGATGTTTAAAAGTTCAGGAAGCACTTCAATATTTATATTTCCTGTCTGAGATTTCGTAGACTACATCTATTTCTCATACAAATTATGTACCTCTTTAACTATAACTCGTAAAGTTAGGTGATTTCCTGAAGTACAAGCATTAGGAAACCTTGAAAACCATCTTACTCTTTTCAATAATTACTATTGTCAATTGGGAACTGTACTGTTTCCAATAGTAATTGTCCAATCTTCAGAGTTCTTAGACTTATAACCTAGTTCTCATGTCAAACTCTGTTGGCCCCAATTGTCTCCCGTCGCTGGAATGATCAGTTTCATCTATAGGTCATATCAGTAGGAGTAGTCATATATGCAACCTTTCTGGGTTACTGACTTTAAACTTACATAACTTCTGATCCAACCAACAGATGTCCTCCTGATAACTTCAAACTAATTCACAGGAAGCAATGCAACTAGATTGGCAGAAGGTCCCTCGATCAGCAACTTTTGATTATCATAAGTAATGAGATATTGGTTGTTGTTCAGCATTGGGAATAATTCCCGCTACTACAACATGTCTATAGGCCTGGTTGTAACATTCTGTGAAGTCCATTGGTTTCTTTAGTAGTATCATTCAGAGTTCTGGACTCTTCTAATTATTGTAGAATGAATGAGAATGTACTGGTTCTTTGTGGAGATTCTTTAACATTCCTTTTCACTGCTTTGTATGTATAAGTCCTGTTATGACTAGTGTCAAAGGTATTCTATCTTTGAAGCCTACTGACCCTCTAAGTAATAGACTGATTTACTTCATCTTACTTCCCAGTCCTTGCCACAGGTCTCCTCTCATATATCCTGCAGACAGGATCCATTCATATGGATAGTGGCGATATATATCATGTTATTCTAGCACCTTCAATTCTGTGACAATATATTCACAGGACGTAACCAAGATTAATACGTATGATGATGTGCTAATCCCGTAAGGGTACGGGAGGGGGTGTTGGAGACTAGAAATTCCAATTCCAAGTGGGGTTATTCTACTTGGAATATTTTCTAGGTATCGGATCTCAGTACTCCTAACTCCATGATACTTGTAAGCTAAGAATGTAGGTAACTAAGCTTAGATTTTATTCCATATAGTAACTCAAAAAAAGTAGTGGATATTTTTAAATGTCATCATCAGTTTTACAAGTAGACTGCTATTGAGTAGGCTTCACCACAAAGGAATTTCCGATCCCTTGTCATTATACATCGGACTGTTATGGTGAGAGTTTAATTTATCCTTTCTTCCACTCTGTTCGATTTATGGTCATATGTAGGAAAGATGATGTGGATGACTTCTTTTGACTTAAAGAAATTTGCAACCTCCTTGTTAATCTCACAAGTCGTTCCTTGATCATTATAAAACTCTTTGATTCTCTTCTTGAACTGAGTTTATACAAGTTCCTAGATATATAGTATAGCAATAAAAGTCTTCTTCTTAGACTTTACTAGGTGTATCCTGCAGTACTTTGTATAGTCATATACAAATGTCATGTAATACTAGTTTTTACTCAGAGTGGAAATGGATATATGGCAGCTGAGATCCAAATGTACTTTATCAAAAGTCAAGGTGGTACTAATCTCAACTGACTTTGCTACAGTGAGATTGAATTTATACATGTTATATGTATCACAGTCGAAATACTTATAAGTAGGAATAGGAATAGCATTTTCATAACAATCTTTATGCACTTTTAGATATCAAGGTGGTTGATATTGTTCATCCTCAGAGGAGATCATATCACTTTGTTTTCTTTTTGACCAAATATACCACAACCTATTTTTCTTATCTGCTACCATGAATATTCTCCCATCCTTCTTAAGTACTCTTTTGTCTTTTTCCATTAAGCTCTTTACCCTAATGTTATCTAAACATGATTAAGATACCAATGAGTATCAAAAAAATGGTATATATAGGGTTTATCTAAGAATGACTGTATGTTAGCTCCAGTCTAATAGATACATGCTAATTCTTGCATCTCTGAGTACAGTTGCCTAATGAATTCCTCCATCTGCCATCACTACAGTTTCTAAGAAGGAGGTCAAGTTAACAAAATTACCTGAATTCAGTGACAAGTAGCTTGATGCTCCTGAATCACATAAGTATTTCTGGAAAACCTCTCCTTTATCAATTGGTAGTGGTAATAGTATTGTTGTCTTTACATTAAGTACTATTACCAATACATCTGTGGCTACCGTAGTATGAGACCCTTGTTTTCCTTCCTTCTTCTGTTGGAGACTTCGACATTTTGAGGTTGTATGATTATTGAATTTCTGACCTCTTGACGCAAAGTATGTACAGTGCAACTTCTTTCCACCTCTTGGTATACTTAGTACCTTCTCTTCTGTTATGGATGTAATAGGATTTCATACATGATTCAGTTATAAGTCATAGGTCTCTCACATACGACTCATATGAGTCATATGATTTGTTTATGACATTGTTATAACTTGTTTTTCTTTCACACATGACTCAATTATGAGACATGGGCTTTATACATATGGCTCACTTAAGTCATATGATTTGTTTATGTTATGATTTGTAATGTATTACACATGACTCAATTATGAGGCTTGGGTTTGGTGCAATTGACTCATAGTTATAAGTCATCATGGTTAGGGTTGGCAAGAAGAGCACTATATTAGGAGGCTATTATAGCCAAGGTGAATAGGCTCATCATGCTTTGTTATATGTAATTTCCTTACTTCTATCTTCACTTTAACTTGGTAGTGTTGCTTGCATACCCATGATGGTCTTCTTTGTCTTGGATTCTGGGGAGATATCAGACTTCGCTCAGTAGTTCTTGCGCTCTTTGGTGATGAGTACTGTTTGTATTAGTGATTGTGTTGTAGTTATTTATTTTCACCTTCCTGTTGTTGTTTGATTTTCACTACAATTTTGCTTTGGGCTTTTACATCTTTGATAACTATGAGTTCTTCTTTTTCCATAAAATGCTCTTAAGCTTCTCTTCCAATCATTTAAACAATGTTTTTCACGTTCTGGGGTTAGAGGATCTGGATAATAATGTATGGGGAAATACCTGCATCTTTCTTTGGACCAGCTCATGTTTCTTGTTAGATCTTAACAGAATTCTTAGTTTCTCACGATGCAAAATGCACTTGGAATAGACTGATAACCTTCTCGTATTTCACTACGTCATACTTACCACATCAATTCCCAACGGCTGGGGGCCTCACTAAACACACCTTCGTCTCTATATCTCTACAGTCAGAACCCTACGATGATTGTTTACTGTTTCTTTAATCTCAGTTCAAGTGGCATCAATTGGCAGTTCAGTCAGATGTCTCCTCCTCACTCCTACATAAATGACTTTGACCCTCAAAATTCCCACTCTCTGGGCCAGCAATTTGGCTACCCTGACTAACATGGGGTGATTGGTGACTGGGAAACATCTAGGTCATATGTAGAGTTGGTGTAGTTACAGATAGTGGTTAGTGGTCATACCTGTTGTAAGTAGGGTCTAGCTTCTACTTGTCTCATTTCCTGTCTTGTTTTCCTTCTTTCTAGAGTGCCAGTTGGGGCATGAACCCCCTATTGTCTTCTGGTCTTTCGCCTCTTTGTAGTGGCTGCCTGCAATTGACCCCAGACCTCTTTTTATAGCTCACTTGGCCTTCAGCTCTTGGGGAGCTAAGCGGTGTGGTGATTGCTTGTACCCTTTTTGTACTGGTGTTGGCCTCTGTGTAGTTCCTAGTCTTAGTTGAGGGCCCCTCCCAGTTGTTAGTCAGGAGATGGAACTTTATTAGTGTCGCCAAGACCAGTAGCTGCCTGATAGGATCTGGTATAGGCTATCCTGTGGCTGTCAATGGTTGACCTGTACAAGAGGCTGAGGGTGCTGGATGGAGCCTGTGGTGTCTCGTGTGCTATGCTTGGGGAAGGGCTGACTGGTAGGAGAGAGGCACCTACAAGTACCAGACAGGCTGGCGTCATGTTAGGTAGGGATTAATTAGGTATTTTCTGCTACACCTGGGCTCTTAAGGTTATGTTGCTTAATGCTGTGAAGCTTTCTAATAGACAGGCTGCCTGATGGCCACCTGTACGGATTGTAGATTGCAACCACCTAGTTGGACTTATTTGGGTCTTGTGCGGTGTACTCAATTGGGTTTGTTTGGCTTTTCTTAGGTTAGTTGTGGGAATGACAGGAGGGTACAGGGCACTACTGATGGGAGATAGGCTCCGCTAACCATGTCGGTCTGTCACTGCCTTAATGCTATTCCTTTGTACGGAGTATTTGTTTGGGTTACAGGTAACTGGTAAAGGTACTCCATACCGGTATGCTCTACAGAAGTAACTGGCAAAGTGAGTTCATGGGGTCAATGGCCTAGCATACGTGTGTAAGAGATAGACATATTAGTTGCCTCCTCCCTGCTATGGTACTACCTGTGGAGATAAATTGGTATTGATTTTCTTTTGTAGTAGACAGGTCTGGAGGACGGTATATAGCTTGAGCAGGAGTCACTTTTGGTTTAGATTTTTGTACAGAGAGCATGCCAATATTGGACACTCCTTAGGCTTTACTACTATGGCCTGGGTCTTACCTTTCGCCCATATACCTTGTTATTGTGGGGTTTGCTCTCAAGACTCCTCAGTCGGAAATGATACTGACTTGCTATGGGAGCTGCCATTGGTTCCATACTAGAGGGACTTCAGGTGCGGAGGCATAGAGCACTTTCTTTACTATTGATGGTCTTGTATTTAGTATTCATGTTTGGGCATGGTGCAGACATGTTTGAGGTATGGGGCTGGAGGTTTAGTTAGTTTATAGTTAGTGGTAGTTCCAGTTAGCACTAGTCCTGTACCGGTCGGGACTTGTTGTATGCTGGAGTCGGTACTACAAGTATAAATAAAATTACCTTAAATTTTCTAATTAATTTCCTTACTTATAAAATACTGGTATACTCTGTATTCTTTACATTTTTGACGAACGTAAGAGTAATATCTTTATATATTATAATGCGCGGCGTTACCCAAGTAAGTATTTGTAACATAAGCCAAAGAGCCTAAGAACTATCATAGGAAGGATATATATATATATCTTGAGAAGGTATTATTGCCTCTCACTATATATTAACAGGAATTTAAGAATATAAAATTAGTTGCCATTCTTGCTGAAAGAACATTGTATCAGTCAGGATGGAAATCTTTATCCAAGAGCATAAACATAATTCCTTTTACAGCCTGTAAATATATGCATACCTGTATTGTTGTTTGGAATTTGTTGGTATTACTATTAATATTTAAATTGTTCGTATATTATTGAAACAGTTCATTTAAAACTATTTCAAAATTAGTAATATAGTCAGAAACCAGTAGTCTGGAGGTGAGTTTGATCTTCCATATGGCATTCAGTAAGATCAGATTGTTTGTAGATGTTTCATTGTTAAATTTGTCCTTAAATGCTTATCAAGTAACTTGTATGGTTTTATTGGTAGCAATATTGAAGCGTAAGGATTTGTTAATACTGGAATAGTAAGAACATAGTCTTCGCATCTTTACTTTTCCAGTCCTTGGCTTGCTTTTCATTAGCAGTGGAACTCTCTTTATTGGTTAATTCTGATTTTATAAACTCTTCTAACACAATATCCTAAAACTCTCATAAATTAAAAGCGGTCTCCCAGGAGTTAGCCCAGGTGTTTAGTTCACTTGTCCATGCAGTTTGGAGTTGTCTTTGATGGAAATTGTTAGGAATATCAGGATCTGATATATTGGAACCACTCTAAGTAGGGTAACTCCACTCAGCATTGGTATTTCTGATCTCTAACACCCAGCTCTGGCTCTCTTATAGTGCCAGCCTCTCATTATTTATATCGATCTTATTTGGTCCTATGACTATAATGTCACACAATTGAAGGCGTTTGAATAATACTGTATATCTCACTACCGTCTGTCTGACTGGATCCTGTTCACTGGTTATATAAGATATTATCTTTGGCACAATTCGGGAAATAGAACAGAGTCAATCCATCAATATCCCATTAGTGACCAGACTTCAAAGATGGAATATCTTTTGAATAGGCTGTAACTAATAGAACATATTTGCACAAAGATATGATATTCAATATTAGAGGATTTTCACGAAATGCTAATACATTCACATTCATACAATAATGATTAAAAGATTTTACACCTGCTAGGAAATACTATGGAAGAAGCTAACTGACTTCACAGAGGGTTACAACTAGGTGAAGCGATATGTCCTAATCCCTGGAATTATTACCAATACTACACAATGACCAATAACCTTTTACTTAAAATAATCCAGAGTTGCCTATCAAGGAATTACCTACCAATCTGGTAGAATGGCTTTCTGCGAATCAGGATAAAGTCATTCAGAAGGTATCAGTCTGTTGAATCAGGAGTTTTGGAGGTTCAAAGTCTACGACCTAGGAATGTTGCATATATGACTTTGTCTGCAGATGTAATCCTTACCTGAAACCAATCATTTCATCAACAGGAGAGACAATTGGGCCCAATACAGTTTAACTTGGAAACTTGGCCGTAAGTCTAGAAACTCTGAAGATCTAATAACTACTATTAGAACCAATACAGCATTCCAATTGAAAGAATTGTATTTACTGAAGTGGGTGTAATGGATTTCAGGGTCTCCTAGTATTTGCACATCTGGAGAATAGCCGATATTGCAAGTTATAATCAGAGAGATACATAATTTGTATAAGAGATAGATGTAGTCTGTGAACACTCAAACTTGGAATATAAATATCAAAGTACTTCTCCAGCTTTTAGACATTATCAAGTAATTGAGAAGAAACTGTAACAATATAATATTATTTACACTATTCTATTCTACTTTATTCTTAGTAGTCATAAACAAAACAAGTAACTCTTTTGAGCACCTCTAGATAAATTTCTGTCTATAAAATAAATCTCAAATGGCCTAGATGATTCTGAGTTTATACTGATTATCTTAGCCTAACAGAGATACTGAAACCGGATTTGGTATTTCTGTCAGTGGACATTGTTACTCAATATGTTCAATTGAATTTGTAACTGTTGTTATTATTTTAGTCAGACAGCTCTGATTTCTATTTGCCATTGTAGAACTTTAACTGATAACTAATATCACTATACTGATTGAGGACTTTGTTTGGCTTATCTTCATAGTATCTGTCACAATAAATGGGCAGTATGTAGCTGACTTTGTTTAATCTAATGTATTGGAAAGGTTTGCAAGTCTAGTGAACATATAGGATTACATTAAAGAATAGTATGTATCTTTCAATAAAATAGTGTATCCAGTATTTATGATAGCAGATTGGTACAAGATGTTCGATGTTGGACAGGTGTTCTTGGTCATAGTAATCATAGATGAATGTGCTGTATTCTTATCTGTCCTAGTAGATCTCAACTTCGTCAAATGGAGTTTCTCGGTATCTATTTACATCATTGTAAATCGCCACTTTATTAAGTAGCGTATGAAGGTTGAGAGGAGGAGAGGAACAGTAAATACATTTGCCTAGAGAAATAAGAAGCCTTCAGGTATATGGTAGGGATGCATAGGTATCTCACAAACCTGGACTTATAACCTGAGAAATATTGTATCTATTGTACCAACTACAGTGAGAGCAAAGTAACAATAATAGGCAAAAGATATCTTGAAGACTTTTTAGATTATCTAATCTTGCGCTCTCTCTCTCACAAGAAGGTGGAAACTACCCCTTTATATACACTTCATCATTACATGAGCACTGCTTCATACTAAAGAAATCTAAAGAAGATACTAGAATACACTAGTATAATACATGGTCATGTGGCTGTGTCACATGACCGACACAGCCTCATCACCGGATAGGAAAGGAATAACATATTTTTCCAACATTGTGGGCAGTGACGGGGCCTGACCTGATTGCTTTAGAGCGAACACTACAGGGAGAGCTAAGTAAATTCGGATTTAAGAGATCTCCGTTTGGGGGAGAGGGTATAGAGGACCCCCTGAAAGCCCTGGATTGCAATATCTATACCCGCCATAGTGATGAGTGAGTGTTCTATACTTGAGTATATTGTGGACATGGTAGGTATGGCACGGCAGGTAGGGGGGGGAGGAAAGAAAGAAAGAAAGAAAAGTGAATAAAAAGATACTTTTAAATGCAGTAGTGTTCGTAGCCCCAAGCAGCTATAGTACGATATCAAATAAAATCAAGTCTATTTAGTAAGCCTCAATAGTAAGAAACCCGGGTGAACCAGGCAGGGTGAGTCTGATAGGAGAGGGGGAAATGTATGGCGTTTTTGGACGAAATGGCCCGGTCGGGTGTTTGGGTGGGGGAGGGGCATCCGAGCCTAGCACGGCACTGTAAGTGCGTTTTTTTGTGACCGGCCCGGTAAAGGGAAGCTCGCACCGCGAGGCTGGACGACTAGTTGGCTAGTTGGATGGGAAATGGGTACGGACAGGTAAAGTATGATAAGTTATTCTAGCTATTATAGTAAGGTGGGTCAATTCACTACTACTCGTACAGTGATACTGCTAGCGGCGATATGTGATGGTTTTACAGCATACGGGTATGCATGATACGTGCAGTGCATGCAGTACGCCTCTGGCTGAGTGCCGTACTCGAGTATTTGATCGCCTCAAGGCTTGGGTTGATAAGAAGTGTGATGCGCTTGGACTGATTAGTAATGGGTTGGACCACCTGCACCCATACAGTACCGTACCGGCCGGGGGCACAGTACTGTACTCGAGTACGTACAGTACAGTACAGTATGAGGTTGTCTTCAAAATTCGCTGACACCCCCCCACTTTACACCAAAAATGGGCATCTTCACTTTGCAAAATCTCAGCTCTGTCACCCTGTAAGAAAATATAAATCTTGCTAGAGTGTTTAGAGCCATCTAGATATCATCATTTGCAAGTGATGAGCTCTGTTGGTTGATGGCCATGGGGCAATACAAGAAGTAACAATTGTGGACAAAGGATACTTCAAATTTTATATAGGCTTCCCATACAAAAGGTACATCACAACTGCATCCAATCTGGCCATACGGCTCTCAGCCCTCAAGGTGAAGTGGAAAAATTGACATAATTTCTATGTAGAGATTCTAGGTAATTCCTACACAATGGAATTAATTTCCTAAATTCTCCATTGTTTTTGGATGAGTTGAGTGTGTTTAAAATCAGCTATTTTTGGTAGGTTACTGTACGAGTACACGAGTACAATGATGGTTTAATTCCGCCGGGCAGTAAGAGGGTAGAGTACTGTACCGGTAGCCAAGGCTGCCTTGTCGAATTGGTCACACGGGTAAGGGCTCTTTTTCATGTTTAGAGAGAGGCAGCTTCGCCATTGAAAAATTTCTCGCGAGGGGAAGGAATAGAGATTAAAGGGATGATCAACATATTATCCTTCGGAACAAAGCGAGCGGCTGTCCCCTACATGGTACTGTTCTAGTACTGTACAGCACCATTTGATCTGGAGGGTAACCCTGACCCTGGATTCCTTCCTTCTCATCATCATATCATATGCTCGAGTAGTCAGCGAGCGCATGATTTTGGGTTCCAGGGGTGGGCGCTCGAGTACGGTACCGTAGTATAGTCATACTCTAGTACTCGTACATCTAAGTCACTGGTCTGAGAAACGGAACTTTTGTTTTTCCGATTGGATACCGCCAAATTAATCTACCGGATCGCCAATATTAAGTTGTATTTATCCTCTTCGACACGACAGTATTCACTTTTATGCGTTATCGACGTTCGGCTTGAGCGGTAGCTTTTTGTGCTCTCAAAGGCTATGAGGGTACAGTACCGACATCCTACCCAGGTACACCCCTAAATCCACAATTCAAGCGCTCGTACGCAGAATCCAACAAGCGCCAAGGTTTTTGCAAGCACAATTATTACAGTGACCTTCGCCCGATGCCTCTTTGTGATAGATGAGATTAAATGGTAGAAGCAGAATAATGGCGAAAAAGAAGACGCTGACATACTCCCATTTCCCTGTACGAACACTTCAAGTCGGGCCACTGGCCACACGCAATGACTCAGGCGGGACTGACTCCATGCACCGATCACCGATCACCCCCCCTAAATCTAGCATGACCTGGATATTGGATCTAACCCTGCCGTTGTTTATGTTTGGGATTTTTGCTACAAATGATGTAGACTCTGCCCTTTCTGCGGACCGACTGTTGGGCGTTTTGCAAGGCTCTGTCAGCCCGACTGCTCGAATCACAACCAAAAAATATCGAAAGAGTAGAGAGCAAACGGGGTGGAAATGAAGGGTGTGACGGGGCTCAACATTGGTGAAAAGGGTGGAAGGAAAATGGGGGTCGATAGAAATAAGGTGATCACAGTACCTTGCAGCACTCGCACAATTTTTTGACTGCCGATCGCACCTTCATTCCACATACTTGATTGTGATTGTGATTGTGGGAAACCGTGTTCCAAGAGTGGTGGACAATTAGAGGTGTGATGTTTGTGTTTGAAACGAGAGGCCGAAAGGTGAGAGACAGAGTTAGCAAGGTCGAGAAGGGCTGCCTGCTTGTGGAGCGGGGCAGATTTTTTGGAATTGTGGATGGTGATGAGAAGGAATAGACCATGATGTAAGATTGTCGATAGAGGGCAAGACGAGTCCAGGGGGTTCTCCAAAGGTTGACAGCCGGCATTTAGGGAGTGAATGTGGACGGGTGAGAGCGAGGCGGAGGTGAGTACTTGCTGGGGTGGGGAGGAGTACGATGAGAGAGGGAAGGGTTTGGGTTGGTTCGTTGGCGACGTTCTGAGGCTTGGGTGCAGACTATTGTCGGTTATCGTAAGGTCTGCGGTAAGATGGTGGGGAAGAATTGGCATAGGCCAATGAAGCGGGGCAGTGTCTGGTGTCAAGAGAGTGACAGGAAAAGGGGAGGAAAAAAGAAAGTTTGATGGGGTTAAAGAAGGGATGAACCAGGAATCCATGATACCGCTAATGGTATCATAGATGAGAACACCAACGGGAGGAACGTGGAAGGAACAAACCTCCGATGAGCATCAACTTTCCCAGTATCCGGTGTTGGGTGCTGTCAGTTATCCTCACACCCGCCTCCGCCCACCCACCACCTCTTCCACCACCACCAACGACACCATCACCAACCACGGTATCATAACCGCATTTTCGCTTTTTCTGACGTGGGGGCTCACAGACATCGCAGCCAGCCGAATCCAACCAGAGGCTCTGCCCGCTTGCTTCACCGTCAGCATTATCGGATGAAGAAATAAGAAAAGGGAGAGAGATCCAAGCGAATGAGGGCCAAGATCACAATAGGCTTTGTGAATGGAATACTTATACTACTGTATGATACTTTCCTATGCTATGTTTCATTCCTGTCACTGGCTTAACCACTTGAAAAGTTCTATAAACATCACAGAACATTAACTGCCGTAGGTTTACTGTAGCAACAGCATCGTCAACATCATCACGGACGTGTCTCGTCTTCTCCTGACTCAACGCTTGGTCAATGTATTCAACGGTTTGTCACCTGTTCCCAGTTGCCCTCTTTTGCGGTCTGCAGCACGAGTATACTATTCCTATTATGTCTAATAGACAGGGCGAACGAATAGCTACTTGCGAGGGGGCGGAGCAATGCGCTGATCAGAATCATCCTCGGTTGTGGCTATTCCTAAGAAGGATGAGGAGGAGGGGGGGGGTACAGTAGGTAATCTATACTTGTTCCTATAGCACGCACACACTCACTCACCCACTCACCCACCCATTCACTCAAACCACTCACCCTCAACACTCAGACATCCTTTCACTCGTTCTCACCCACTCGCTCTCTCGCTCACCCTGTTCTCAGGGCTTCCAGATTTCGCTGTAATATCCTGAGAAACCGACCTGTTCCTCGGGTCCCCCTTCACAAACTACCCCCCTCACCCATGCCAGCACGACTGTGCCCTCAACCTGGCATCGCCCTCCTATCCCCCCATCTCTGAATTCACCCCACCACTAATACCTTGCATTGCCTGGCTAGATGCAACTCTGTCGCCTTTTGCACATCCTTCGGGACTTGCACTACCGTCCTGTCCCCGAGGTTGGTCTGGCTTAAGGTACAAACACCCTCTGCTGCTTTGGGTCATTCAACGAAAGATCAGACCCTGTATACACTCACTCAGCCGTACCCATCTCTTGATTTGATTCGCCTCGATTCTAGCAGGGAGTCCTTCGCACACTTTAAGTTATATCTAAGTCACAGGTTTTCGGATGAGTTCACAGATTATTAGTGTCCTTTTGGGACTCGCCTCATGAAGTGAAGAAATGCCTGCGTGCCTGCGTCAGCGAATGACACTCGCAAGGCACATATGTTTCTTGGTTCGTTCGCTTGAGCTACTTGCAGCCCATTACTTTTAACGTAGGAGGCCAGCGGCGGGGACCTCTAGGAAGGGAGAAGAAAGCACCACCATTGGCATACGCAAATAGAAGGAAAAGTGCCCATAAGTGCATTTTCTTCCCCATTGCTTTCCCTAGATATCATCTGGTCTTTCCACGCACCTATTACATCTCGCTAGCTACTCCAAATTAGGCTCGACGCAGGCTTGCCCAGTCATACCAAAAAATCAGTCAACGATATCGACTCTGCCCTCTCCGTTCTTCGTGCTGCTTGCTTGTCTCTTGTCACACGGTTTCAATTTGCCTTGACTTTTCGAACGTTGTTCCGAGTTCAAACTTCGGAGAAGCCGGCGGAGTGTGCGTTACATTTCGTGTTTCTGAAGCTATCAGAATGTGCGCTTCCTCTGCCATCCCCCTGACATAAATACTGCTCCCAATGTCCCATCTCGGGCCTCTTTTTGATCCCATACCACAAAGGAGTTTCGCTGCATCTACATACCTGCCAACGGAGCTTCCTTGAGATTTATTGAAGGTAAGATATATATCCTCAGAAACCTCGGACAATTCGAACCTTGTTAGACGATATCCAATATGATCGACAATATCCCAGCAGAGCTATTGCTCAATATCTTGTCCTATCTGGACAACCTAGAACCTATCTCCGGCGCAAGCCACTCCCTTTCCCTTGCTACTCGAGACTTCAGAACCCACGCACTGCGTACCCGCTTAGCTAGCATCAGTCATGTCGAGATTCTTATGCGCATATGGTCACCTCCGACCTTCTTTAGAAGAAGGGGAGGATATCCATACGGTTCTGGAGGCCATATCACTCGACCGCAAGATCTTCATGATATCCTCTGTGATCCCGATACGTTCAATCGAGTGGAGGCATACCTTGGAAGTTTAGAGAGGAGGGCTTGCGTTGCGGCTAGGATAGCGGAGTATGTTATGACGATCGTTTCGTTCAATTCACTCCGAACGAACGCAGAGAGACATTTCTACGCTATGAGGATAGTCCTCGAATTGTGGTCTCCCCAAGCACGATTCTCCCACGATGTTGACGGGCGCTGGCTCAATCTTGGCGACGATTCCGGTCTGCTAGATGTGCATATTCAAGACGCATACGTCTTGAACCTACCGAGGGATGTCCAAGCCGCAATGGTCACTGTTTATGATGCTCTTGCACAGAGTCTGCGGCCTCCCTTCTGTTCCACAAGTAGACGAAGACATGGAGGTAGAGCTTCGGAGGGGGAAGGAATCTGGTTGTATAGGTTGATCGTCAAGGTAAGATGCTTTCAAATCCTTTGTAAGTGCTGAGTATTGTGCATGGAACTAATACGACTGTCTTATGCTCTAGGAGGGAATGGATGCTGTCCTTGGTATGATTGAGCTGCGGAGCGATCGTTAGAAAGCAAAGCACCTCAGGGAGCGATCATATGAGCAAACTGTAACCCTACTAGATTGCAGATGATATCCGAAGGAGAAACCGATCAAACACTGCTACGAAAGGGACTGGGGTCGGGGGGGGATTTGCAATTTGAGAATTTGGATGAGGTTTTCCAGTTCTTTCTTTATTTTCTGATTTCTGAGCGACGCCATGACCCCTTGACGGGTATCTCCTTAATTACCTAGAACTCCCCACTACAATTTTTTTTTAATTGCATTCTATACTCTGTTCAGACCGGAGTTTCCGTTTTACTGGGCTCCACGGGTGTCTAGCACACCCCTACACCCGATTGGTTTCTCTCTTTACCGTTCCAAATCCGATTTGTCTGTTTTCACTACTTTGTAACCGGGTACGACCACGATGAGATCTAGATTCCTTTTTTACGTTTCCCCCCCACATTCTACATTAATTGTCCCAAGACGCATGAGTGGATCTCGTATTACACCACTCTACCACTTCATCTATGCGAAAATATGTACTTTAAATAATAAAAACCTTTCCCTCCCGGAATGACCTGAAGCAAACAGACAATCCTTCGAGAAGCTGATTCTTAAAGGGAAAATAAAATAAAGTAAAATAAGAAAGGCATTCTCATTCGCCCCCCGCCCCCCTTCACTTCCTCCCTTCCATTCATTCCCCCCCCACACCCCCACCGCTCGAGCACGAGCAAGCACTCAGCACCTCACATCACTTCACCCGGGATCCAGAAACTCCCCCTGTCCACCCAACTTCCTAGCGAAGAAGCAAATAAAAAAATCAGTTGAGTGCACTTTTCCTTGTTTTTCCAGCAGTCGACTACGCACCCACGCACCCACCGACCAAAGGGACGAAGAGCATAACCCAGACCCTCCGACCGAGCCCTAACATCGGGGTGAGTGACAGAATAAGGAAAAAATGACGGAACAGAGAGTGCCCGAATGACTTGCTTACCGGCCAAGTCCATCGCTGACTGACTACCTGAGCGGAAGATCCGGACGGCCCGGTGGCAGGCGAGCCCTGATCATAGAATATCACTCGTATCAGGCGATATTCTTTCCTTTTTTTGTTTGGTTGATGTCATATTATTGCATGCTAGGCTACCTAGGTATCGTGATGGTAGTGGCACATAACAGCATTCTTAAATTACCGAGGATAGTGATTATATTGCGTAGAAGGCCTCGGTAACGTAGTTGGCTTCAGGGGAGAGGGACGTGAAAGGTGCTGTTTGGTATTTCTTGGGGCTGCTGATGAGTCCGTCCGACGTGTGCTCTTGGGCGGAAACATCTGGCATGTATTGTATGGGACTGCCAGGATGGAGGGTCCGGTGGGTGGGTAGGTGGGTAGGAAGATTGGGTTTCGGGGGATGAGTTGGGGGAGCGGGTCCAGCTGGGTTGGTTCAGTCTGAGCTGGATTTTGCGGGGAGCTGGAGGGGGATGAGTAGATGGCCTAGATTATTATTTAGGTGTATGATAATTGCATCAAACCAAACTGCTAAACAAACTAACACCGGATGAACCCCGGATGATATGTAATGCAGGGCAACAAACAAATCAACAAACGGATTCAAAGAGATATATCAAAATTATGGCGATGGTGGAGAAAAAGGAAATAGGAAAGGAAGAAATAATGTGATATGATATAAGGAAAAGGAGGTTAACGAAAAGATGGAATAGTATGTATCAGATAAGGCGATGGGCCAGGTGACAAAGAAAAACCCCATATTGGCTTTAACTAAATAACTGGCTTAGTGTGTAATGAGAGGAGTGGGGAGGGAGGGGGGGTTGGAGAGAAATGGACGGAGGAAAGAAAATAATAAAAAAATTAAAAATAAAAAAGGATGGAAGGAAGGGAAAATTGTGACGAAAGGTGAACACACAGAATCTCACCTGTAGCTAGGCAACAGTTCTGTTGAAAATTCTCTTATTACTAGTCCTCCCTGTCCTCCAAACCACGTGTAACACAATCGCAGCCAAATGTGTCACACCAGTAACACAGGGTTACACAGGTACCGCCCTTCCGAGCTCCTGCCCCCCTTCTCCTCTCCCCCATGTCTTACCTCAGCCACCACACCGCGAGTGCTTCCATCAAGCCCCGTCCCCCCTCTCTCACTCCTTCTCACTGTGCACTTCTACTCGATCCTCTTCTTCCCCTCCTCCAAGTGAACCAATCTACCACTTCCTCCTGCGCCTGAATCACGCTCGCGAGCATTGCCGCCTCTACCGATCCACTTCCCAATGATTAGATCTTTCTTTGCACTTCTCAACTCCTCATTATACCCCTGCACTGCAAAACTTGGAGTGTTCAATCTTGGCCAGTTCACATAAAGTTTTCCATGCTTCGTGATGAAATTGGTTGCCCATAAGGCAACAGCAAGCCAGAAGAGAGCAAATATTCTCATGCTCAACGGGCTCTCGTCAGTAGTACGCGGCAACACAAAGGCCGCGAGTTCAAGAAGAATAGCCCCACAAAGAACATATGGAATGCTCTGAATCATTATCGGGCGGCGATCGATAAACAGTAGGGAGGACATGGAGGTTGACGAGGGAAGATGGACCCCTAAAAAGAGATCGTACGCATCCTGCCGTGGCCCATCACTAAAATTGTTACGGAAATATCGGGTGATAGAGCTCGATAGATCCGCAATAGCTCCAGCCTTTGTTCGTACTCCGGTTCTTGTGAGATCAGTCTTCAGTGCCCCAGTGCCAGAATACGTCTGGCTCACAACATCCGCATTGTCAGCCCATACTAAAGTAAGAAGCACAATATCCTGTCAGTAGAATTCCACTCTTCCACCAAGCCCTGTACGACGATCTCCGACTCACCGCTCCTGAATATGACCTCAAAGCTATTGAAGGATGCGGTATTTTCTCCCTCCCCAAGAACACCAGCATCAACCATCTGGCGATTCAGGGTTCGCCGGGCTAGCATGCTCTGCACGACGTTTGTCCTGTCCAGGCAGTCCATGCAGTTAGTCCTAACAACGCTCGTCTGATAGCTCCGAATGTCACTCGACACAAATTTTCCCTCAACAGAATGAAAATATTGTTGATCGTATAGGCCACCACCTAGCTGTTCGAGAAGTAGCTGTGCCCTGTGCCATTCCATTCCTCCGCATTCATGGTGAAAGTCAAAGTAAACATAGTGCAGTTGGTCTGGTATATCAGTCCTTTTGGTGGGCTCGATTCTTCGAAACTTTTCGGGTGTTTTCTTAGAGCCCTCTTTTCCTTTTACGTGTGAGGATACAAGCAGCTTGACAATGTGTTCATACGCTGCTTTAACTCTTTGCTCTCGACCTTTCTGGTTTACCAAGTTAACCAGATAGTTATCTCCATATAATCTGATCTGGTGATCGAAATGCTTTCTTGCCGAGTTCATCGCAGAATCTACACCCCTGACCTGGAGCTCCGGGGTATAACGCAAGTTGTTTACCTCTGCCCAGTACACCGGCACACTTCCCCTAGTTTGAACAAAACTGAAAACCTTGGCTTGTTGGGTTGAGGCCTTGCCTCCCGATGCTAATGAGTATTGGTCATATCCTCCAAGACCACCAGTAGAGCCGCCAATGATGACGATCTGCTCAGTTTCATTGAAATTTGCAACGTTTCCAGACTCATCCACTCCACGTGTAAAGTACCTAGTCCCTGCTCTATGTCGCGACCTTCGAGTGATAAGAATGAAACTCAACGGGGTGGACTTAAGCGCAGTCAGTGTAATGCTAAGGAAGCCAAAGAAGACGGGGAGGATGAACGGGTCCGCCTGATAAAGTTAGTGCCCTGTAAACGCGACATGCTGCCTGTTCAAGCTGGAGAAGCTTAATTCATGTGAAATAGGCACTCAGGGCTATGTTTAGAACGAAAAATAGTCCATGGCGGAAGTGGTAAAATTTGGGGGTGTCTTACAGCCGGGTTTGAACTGCGGAGATCAATCAAGTCTGATTGTATGTACCGATTCCAGAAAAAACGTTCATCCGCCTGGGTGCCCCTCGAGGGGGTCAAAAATTAGCACCTCCCCCAGCCCCACGGATTCGATAAAAGTTTCGGTAACGGGAAGCAGGACATACCTGCTGCCAGAGGGGAAGTGAGGTATCAGCGGAGGACTGGCGCTGGAATGAGTTTGTCAAATCGAAGGTATACGAAAAATACATGGGCCCGGTACGTAGGTGAGTGCGTAAAAGTGACAAGTAGGTATCCTCGTCTGGGTCCTAAAATTAACGGTCAACACCCCAATCTTAGTTCGGCCGTATCACCTTGACTCGATCTCGTCAGGTCCAAAATCAGGATCAAAAGACGTACGTGCAACTGTCTTTCCTGTAAGGGCAGAAATTCAGTAGTGTGGACCTTATACACGGCATGTCCTCGGATACGCCCGACCAGCACAGCCTTGGTTATAATGATGATATACTTGTCTACGTGATATGGATGGCAGATGTCAGCTCAGAAACCCTAGACAGAGCTCTACGATTTGCAGCGGCTGAACCTGGGGCACTCTGCATATTCGGTCTCAGAGATGCCGAACAAGCGAAAGAGGGCCCACCAAGACGCAGTCGAATAACTCCTAGGACTCCGGCAACGTTGCCTATCCGCTTCCCCCTTGAAATTGGCGACTCAACGAGACGCATGTCCCCGGAGGGACGGTCAACCACAAGAGCCGGTGCATTTGGAGAGGAGGGTGAACCGAAAGCGTAGCGTGACGGTGATGTCGTGATGTTGATATCACAAAAGGGATTAACGGGAGCCATGGTGACCTGAGCTGTTGACGGAGAAAGGTGGGCCTCATGAAAGAGTGGTTAGCTGGGTCTTTGGTGGTTATTGCTCGTTGGCTAACGCATTGGGGCTGGGATCAAACGAGGGGATGACAAGGGTTGAGGAGAGTTTAATGAACGGTGAGGGTGGAAGGAATGCCTGTGGTTCAGAGAATTCTACTTGGAAGCTCTAACGTTAAGTGGGCATCAGGGGGATTTTCGCAAATAAGAATTCAGGATCTTTCGTGTCGTTGTCAAAGCAACAGGTTACAAGGTAGAGCCCTTTTGCCATCTTTCTCATATTATGTCCTTGGTTATGGTACAATGGTAAAGTCGTGTCTAATAAGTCGTATTATTCATTGCCAAAGTTTACCACGTACTCAAAACTTTCATCTTGACAACCCTGCTCTCCCCACCAAACCCATCACAATAATAATGAAATTGTTTTTTTTTTTTAAAAAAAAAGTAATTACATAGTAGAAATCAATATTTGGTATACCATCCATCTGCTTTGAGAATTGTTTCTATTTTATCCACAATTGATCCTGCTAGAGAATCAAAGATCATTGGATTAAGAAGTTCTTAATAATAAGTAATTGCCTCCTCAATTGCCTTTCTGACCTCATCATCAGAACTCCTCCCAAGAAACAGCTCAGAATAATACTTCAGACGATAATCTTTTACTGGAGACCAAACATGTTCAATTACATTTAGATCTGGTGAAGAGGTAAGAATTTTTATTACAGAAATTCCCTAACTTCTGAGCCATTTTATAAAGGAAGGGTGTGTTCTAGTGTTGTTAAGAGTGGGAGAGCACCTCTTCCTCTGTAATCCTTTCTCTGATATTCTTCCATGTTTCTAGAAAGTCAGATGCATTAGAAATATTAATAATTAACTTCCCAGTAACTCCATTACTAGTAGAATATTAGGAGTACCAGGATCTGATATCCAGGAACCACTCTAAGTAGGGTAAACCCACTCAGAATCAGAATTTCATGAAGATATAATATTAAATATTAGTGAATCCAAATAAGGAGCCAACACATTCACATCCACTTCATGATAATTGTGAGAGTTAAGAACCCGTAGAAAACACTACCGAAGAAGCCAATGGGCTTCACAAAATGTTACAACTAGGTTAGTAGATGTGTCTTAATTACGAGAATTATTACCAACACTGTATATGACCAACCCTACTATCTAGAAGAATCAGGAGCTGCCAACCAAGGGATTATCTACCAGTCCAATAGAATGGCATCCTGTGAATCAGTAGGAAGTTATTCAGAAGAAATGCATCAGTAGGAACAGGTGTTATTAAGATTTAAAGTTGGCAACCAAGGAAGATTGCATATATGACTTCTCTTGTAAAATACAGACTCAAGATGAAACTGATTCTTTCAGTGATGGGAAAAACCATTGGGACTAACATAGTTCAACTTGAGAACAAGGCCATAAGTCTACAAATTCTGACCATTAGGTAATTACTATTAGAAGTAATAAATTTCTCCAAGAAATAAAATGGTAATTAACAATGATGTTGTGATGGTTTTTATGATGTCTAGATATTTGCACTTTTGGAGAACAAGCAATACTGTAAGTTATAACAGAGAGGGACATAATTTGTAAATGGGATAGGTAAAGTCTATGAATACTTAGATGGGGGAATATAAAGTTCGAAGTGCCTCCCAACCTTTTAGACATTATTAAGCATTAAAGTTACCTTAACAATATACTATTCTTTACATGATTCGATTCTACCTTACCTTACTCGCAGTAGTCAAAAATGAAATAAGTAATCCTCAAGCCTCTCTAGATAAAACTCCATCTACTGAAACGAATCTCGATTGGCGTAGACTATACTGTATCTTTACAGGTTGTCTCTGCCTAAGATAAAATTACAATTACAAAAAGAAGGTAATAAAAGACTATAAGTTTAACTATAAAAATAGCAAGTTATTATCATGTTAAATTATTGCTTCTATTCAAGCAGCATGTTTAACACAATTATTATTTCATTTCTGTTTTAAGTATTTAAATAGTTAGTTTCTCTACTCATCTCCTCTTCTCTTGTTAGGAATACTGGGATCTGATACCTAGAAACCACCCTAAGTAGAGTAACCCTACTTTAAATTAGAATCTCTGGACTTCAACACCTCCCTCTGGCCCCCTTACTGGACCTGCATATCATCATATGTTCTTATCTTGATTGTGTCCTGTGACTATAAGGCCACAGAACTAAAGGTATAGTAATAATAGTATATATATTGTTGCTATCCATCTGACTGGATCCTGTTTTCAGGTTATATAAGAGGGGCCCTTCGGCTAAGCCATGAAAGTAGAGCGGCGTAAGTCTGACATCTACTCTGTGAGTTACTAGACTTCAAAGTTGTTACAACCTGACTATGAGCCGTAGGTAAAGGGACATTTTAACAAAAAGAGGTGGTATTAAATGTTAAAAGATCATTGTAAGTGGTCGATACATTTGAACGCACCCTATGATAATGTAATAATCCCTCCTTGGATAGTTAGTTCTTGGCAATGGGGAACGATACTTCTCTTCTTCTGTTTCCCTTTTTAGTCTTATGATAGCACTAGGCCTCTGCCTAGGTTACTGATTGTACAAGACCTCTGTCATCTATCAGGAATGCCTATCGTAAGCTTTCTCTAACTCTTCTTCATGAAGAGCTCTCCTTGGATAATGATAACGTTGCAATAAAGATAAAGATTGTAAAGGTGTTTTTATATTTGTTAAAGTAATAAGTAGGAAAAGTACATAGAAGTTAATCTAATTTTATTTAAACTCGTACCGCCAACACTGGCATACGACGAGCCTCCGCCGGCACAGGGATACTGCTAACCAGTATACCACTAATCCTAAGCTAACCAAGTCTACGGTCCCGCACTTGCCATCCCGGAGTCATGCCTGTACGAGAACTAATTACAAAACTATCAAACAACCCAGCGCCTGCCCCGGTCCTAGTCCATAGCCCCTCTAGTATGAAGCCAACCAGCACTAAGCATAGTCGAAGCCGAGCAAAAGACTGACCCAACCAGGTTCTTCGTCAAACAAAATATAAAATCACTACCACCCAGTCTGAACATCATCCCGCAAAACCTCCACCACAGTAGAAAACCAACAAAACTAAAAACAAATATAAGCTACAGGCAATACAATGGCAGAGAGGAGGTGACCAACATGTCCACCTCTCGCATCCGCATTCCCGGCCGTCAACTCTATGAACCCACTTTGCCAAGTGCTTCCGAAGAGCGTAAAGGTGAGGAGAACCTGTACCCGCTGCCTGTCTCCCAAAAAACAAAATCCATAAACAAAAGAAATAAATAGAGGTGGTGACAGACCGAAATGGTCAGTGGGGCCTATCTCCCACCCGTAGTGCCCTGCTCCTGCCAGCCATGCCCACTGCCAAACTAAAGAAACCAAACAAACTCCATAATACCCAGCACGCACAACCTAAACAAGTCCAACCAGGTGGTCGCAACCCACTATCCACACAGGTGGCCATCAGCCAGGCCAGGTCGCAAGGGAGCTTTACAGCACTCAGCAGCTTCACCTCAACAGTCCCAGCAGGCCGGAAACACTTAATTAGACATCGCCCAACCTGAAACATGTCCACCAGTGCTTGCAGGTGCCTCTCCCCTCTCAATCAGCCCCCCCCAAGCCCCACGCACCAGATACTACACAGCCCATCCAGCCCCTTCAGCCCCTCGGACAGGTCAACCATCCGATAGCCACAGGACAGCTTTTACCTAGCCCCGACAGATAGCCACTGGCCTTGGCCACCCAATAGAGCCACCACACTCAACTCCATACCAGCTGAGGGAAGCCCACCAGCCAAAGCCAGGAGCCAAAAAGGAGGCAGCACCAATACCTGAAAGCACCAGCACCAGCGACACCCTTCAACCCAACCGGACCGAAGTCTAACCAGGCCGGGAAAAAGTCAGGAAGAACTAGCCGAAGTCAGCCCCACAGGTCCAGCAAATGCACGGACAAAACATTAGGCAGGAGGCACTCCCAACTAATGCGATAAGAAGGAAGGGGCAAGGGAAACTGAAACAGTCAAACAGAAGGTAGGTTCCACTTGCAATGGGTGAAGCCGCCAACCACAAACCATAACCGAACCAATCCAACGCACAGACAATACGAGTGTCGGGCAGCCAATCATCCCACACCACCCCAGGTAGTCATAGATAACCACACCAGGGGGCAGAGTCTTTCAGGGTCAAAGCCATCCCCACCAAGGCAGAGAGGAGACACCGGACTGAACCACCGTAAATGCCACAAGAACAAATCTCTAAGGGAATAGTGATAAACAACGTCGTAGGATTTCCGACCGTAGAAACAAGTGTAACAAGTAGGGGCGGGGCCGGCGAGGCCCCGTTCCCAGTGGATTGATGCAGCTGGTACGACGCGTTAATACTTGGGAAGGTCATCAGTCTAACCCAAGGGCGTTTTGTATTGCGAGAACTAAGGACTCCGTTAAAACCCAACAAAGGACATGAGCTGGCCCAAAGAACAACACAGGTGATGCCGCCAAATACAATGTTCAATCTCCCCAATCGAACGCGAAACCTGCGAGTAGACGATAGACAGGAAGCCTTAGACATTTTACCAAACGGGGCTCGTATGCGACCATGATGAAGTGCTTGAAGTGGCAGCATCTTGAGAAACCATCAGGTGACGAAACGAGAAGCAAACAAGCAGCCGCCACACAACACCTAACAGACCTCAACACCAAAGACCCCAGGAACTACTGAGCGAACTCAGATATCTCCACCAGAATCCAAAGCATCAAGGCCTATCATGAGTGCGAATGAATCGCTCAGGGCGAAGCAACGGCAAGGATGAGGAAAAGTACTTAGAACAAAGCATGAAGAACCTATCCTCCTCAGCCGCATCGGCCTCCATATATAGTGTCCTTCCCGCCCATAGTCATCTGACCTAGAGTGGTCACATGTGCGAAACCAAATCATAACAAACTGGTCATGTGACCATTTTGGTCACATGCTCAAAACCCATGAGCTCATAGTGAGGTCATGTGCAAAAACTCATAAGCCAATCATAACACAATAAACAAGTCATATGACTTGACTGAGTCATATGCGTGAAACCCATGATCTCATAACGAAGTCATGTGTGAAATATAAATCATATGCATAAGGCATACCTACAAGGCACACTTGCAAGGCATACTTGTCAGGCGTACGTCCTATGACTCATATTTGAGCCATGTGCGAAAGCATCACAAATCCTACACATAACAAATCATATGACTCAAATGAGTCTTATGTGTGAAACAATAACATACCTGTAACTCATAACCATGTGTCATGTGAAAACCTTTTTCTCGTCAAGTCCCATTCATGACAGATAACTAGAAGAGTATAGAACACAGAGGAACACAACTACTGAAGCTAATAAACTTCAAAGAGAGTTCAGGAATGCATTATAGTTGAAAGAATAATTCCCAAAAATAGAACAATGACTAAAGCCCTGTTACCCAGAGCAACCAAGGGTTGCTGACTGAGGTATTATCTGCTAAGATGGTAGAATAGTTTCCTGCATTTAGTTGGAAGTCATCTGGAAGATATCTATCAGTTGAATTCAGAGTTAGGGAGATTAAAAGTCAGTTGAACTAGAATGGTTGAAATTGTCACCACCTCTACAGATATAACCTGAACATGAAACTGATCATCTTATTGAAAATGGAGATAATTGGAGCCACCTCAGTTCAATTTAAGAACTAGGCTATAAGTCTAATAACTCAGAAGATTGGATAATTACTATTGAGAATAGTATAGTTCCTAGATAGCAATACCATAATTACTAAAGAGGATGTGGTGGTTTTTCGGGTCACTAGGTGTTTGCACATTTGGAGAATACCCGACATTGTGAGTTATAACCAGAGAGGTACATAGTTTGCATTATAGATAGATGTAGTCTTTGAATACAGAGAGGTAGAATATAAATATCAAAGTGTCTCCCAAGCTTTCAGACATCATCAAGCAATGGAGAAGAGACCTTGACAATAAAATCTTATTCTTACAATTCTATTCTAAGTTACCTATTTTGCCTTACTCTTAGTAGTCATAAACCAAATGATCATATATATTTTAAGCCTTCCTAGACAATCTCTGTCTACAGAAATGAATCTTGGTTGGCCCAGACAACCTAGAGTCTTTATGGGTTGTCGCTGCCTAACATCTTTGTATAACTTTTTTATCTCCCTATATTGCCTCTAGCTTCTACATCCTACTTGTTTATTGCCTATAAGCTAATACATATTCTGATCTCTCTTACAATATTTTTATATTTCTTTATTTTTATATTCTTATATTATGTAATCATTGTTAATATATAAGAACTTACATGTAGTATGAACTATAGTATAAACAAAACATCAATCTCAAACAAATAAACCAATAAAACCAGTAGCTTCAATCTCCTGATTGATATTTTTTCAAACACTATACATGGTAATCACTCTATCCAGTAAAGAAATAATATCTTCCTGAGTTATGTAAAGAAAATGATTAATATAATTGTGAATGCAAGGAGTGACACAAGGCATTACACTCTATGGCTCCCATTTTCCTTCCTCATAGTTTAACAATACTATGTGTATAGTACTAGGTCAAATTGTTTCATCAACTTGGTAGTAGCTGAACAACAACTTAAAAAAACTTATCCTACTGATCAACCACCCCTTAATGACAATTCTTTCTGAAAAGACCTCCTATTTCTCAGACTTGAGAATGGACAAATTGTTGCTCTGAGAAAAAAAGAATTCTCTTTTGCTAAAATTGGCAAGTATTTAAACTGTTCAAAGAGTACAGTTCTTTGTTGTCATAAGAACTACAAACTGAGAGGTGATGAGAAAAAACTTCCAACACAAGGAAGATACAAAATTATGAAAACCAGAACCTGCTACCATATAGCTAGAGAGTTCAAGAAGGCACGCCGCTAAATGCTGTCAGAATTACATAATGATGTTCCACCATATATCTCTCTGAGTACTGTCAAGACAGCTTTAATATTAGTTAACATAAAGAAGTGGAGAGCAAAGAAGTAAGCTTTTCTGGAAGATGAGTATGCTGTGAAGAGATTAGCTTATAGTATGGAGCATAAGGATTGGACAAAGGAGGACTTTGAAGAAGCCATCTTTAGTGATGAATACATGGTTGAAAAGTCAAAAGATTCTATTCGTATTTGGGTATTCAGAATACCTGAGAAAAGGTGGTACAAGGACTGCATTCATAGAATTACAAGAGGTCCTAGGATAAAGTGGATGGTATGGGTTTGTATTTGGGCTAAAAATGAAGGTCCTCTGATTCTTATTTTTGAGAAGAGTGTAAACAGATTTGTATATATTGGAGTTTTGGAAAATGGTTCTGTTGATACCTGGCAGGAGATGGAGGTCACAGTTGGAGATCCTATGTTTCAGCAAGATGGTGCAAAGATACATACTATAAAGGATACTATAGCTTGGTTTGAGAAAAACAATATACAAGTTATAGAATGGCTACCCAATTCTCCTCATCCCAATCCTATTGAGTACTGTTAGAAGAGGGTAAAGGAAATGCTATACCAGTACTTTCCTGACATCCATAAGACTATGTGTAGTTGAGAAACTGTTAGAAGACATTTAGCAGAATCCCCTAATAAGGTTCGGACTAATGATATGGAGGGAGATTTTTTGGAAAGGCTGTAGGAGTTTATGCCTAAGTGAGTAGCTACTATTTTAAATGTAAAGAGTTGGTTCACACAAAGTATTAATTTTTTTATTCTATAATTTTACATCAGAATTTTCTTATATCTATTGAATCTCTAACTAAATTTTCACTTCATTTTATGTAGTTATGGTTACCTAGGTAGTAAATTTATAGTGATAGTGAAGTTGTAGTTGTATCTCCAGATAAAACGATTTGACCTGGTACTTTACTCTTATCAGCTGCTCCCTCTTCTCTCTGCCTCCTCAATGGTTCTTGCCTAGAAGTACAGTTTACTATTCTATTCTTTTCCATCTTTAATTTACTTGTCTCTTGTCCACTTGATGGGGGAGTTATCTGAGCTTATCCAGTAGTGATTTCTTGCTATATGTTCTCACTTAACTCTGGAATAGTTGGCTTCCTCAAGTTATTTTCTGTTGGCATGAGTGGTGGTGGATATCCTTCTCCCCACTTACAGAATTCCAATTGGAGAACCCCATAGCTAGTAACTTCAGGGTCTTTCTCACAGTAAGATTTGACCATACCCTCCTTGTCACACAGTTTAAGTTATAGTCACCTTGCTCCCTTCGTTTTTCTGCCCTCTTACAGCCTGTGAGATCTCTTCCAATAAGTGACGCTATCTCTCCCAGAACAAGATACTAAATGAGAGACATGGTAATACTGCGTGGATTTGGTGACAGTTAGGTTTATACTAGGACCTTTGTCCTTCCGTACTTTTCACTTTAGTCACATTGGTTTGTATCCTACTACTTTACCCTTGGTTGCTAACTTGGATAGCTCTCAGAGCCCTTCCTGATAGTTAACTGGAACCTCATATTTTGCCACGACCTTCTACTTATGGCTGGCACACTTTCCTTACAGTTTCTCCTGCTCACACCCTTGGGTTATATGCTCAAAGCATAATATTATGCCACATATAGGATGTTGCCTATTTATTATTTTAACTTAATGGGTGATGACAGTTTTATCGGACTAGCTAGCACATCTGGTTGTTGTAAGTATGTGATTGGCTTTTATCTTCTGTTTGTAGTTTCCTTACTTTGAGTTTTCTTCTATTCAGTTTAGTGTGTACTGTTAGGATAGTAGATTTTTTTGCTTTGAAGAATGTGTATCTTGACTTTCTCTCATTACCTTTATAGATAGTAGTGTGCGAGTGTCAGGGAGTTTTTTACACTAAGGGCTAGATGGGTATCAATAGCTTTAGGGAAGACCACTCTACATTCAAGTTGTGGGATCTGAGGATTGGATATCTGGATGTTGATGTTAGCCATTTAAGTTTCATGGTTTTTCTTCTGGCTGTAGGAGAACAAGGTGCAGTGGAGGTTTAGGATCTGTATAGTGGAACAGTGGACAGGAGATATCTATTTTACAGTAAACGAAACTAGAAGCCTCTTGAACTTAGTTCAACTGCATAGTGAATGTTGAAAATGTGACTGATGAGATCTGAACAGTCAGAAATTTTCAAAACCTGGATATGTTGAACTTTAGAATATGTAGAAAAGGATTATGAAATTAAAGTTTGTGAATTATAACTGAATATATAAAATATAGATATGAGATTGTAGAACTTTCTACAAAAACTATATTATATAAACAGAGTATAAAGAGAGAAATAAGGTACTACATATAAGAGATAGGCTTGATTGATTATGTAAGATGAACAATATTAGGTATTAAAGTAGAAGAAATCAATAAAGGAGAGAAGTATAGAATAATACGTACCCGAACAGAAACAATAAAACAGCAAATCTGAATAAAGAGAATAGCAAACTGAAGAAAAATTAGTAACAAGATCAAGAGTGAAAAGATGAGAGAGATTACCTGTAGAGAAAAATGAATAACTTAGGAGGCTGTTGAGATAGGATGAATTCACAGTGTAATATTAGAGATTGGAAGTTCTGCTATGGAAAAGGATTAGTGTAATGATCAACAGACTTAGATATAGTTCATGTAAGAGAGTCAACTTACCAGGAGGATATTAAATAAGAATTTCAGGATATACTACATTATCGATATAGGTTGAGGATTGCTCCGAGAGTAAGAGAGTCAGTTCGTCTAGTGAGGTAACTCTAGAGAGAGTTACATACAGTTTGCCATGAGTGAAGGTTGGGGTGTGTAGATCGATACCAACCTGATCTAGAAACTGACCCTGGGATTTGTTAACTGTCAGGGCAAAGGATAGACAGACTGAGAACTTTCATGCTTCAGGATCCAGGATGAAGGGGAGATGCTCTTCAGTGGTAGTAAGTTTAATCTGTGGAAGAAGATAGATTATGCCATTAAACATTCCATCCAGAATGCCTACTTGCTAGCAGGTTCGCTGGATTCCCAGCACTTGCATTCTGGTACCATTGCAAAAGCCCTGCTTGAGACTCAGATTACAGAGTAGAATAAATTAGGCTCCAATCATGAATCTAAGGCAGGAGGATAGAATAGATGCTAGGCTGATGCTCTGCAAATACTCTACAGCAAGGGGCTATGTAGTAGCAGTATACTCAGCTATATTGACATGGTTGACAGCCTCAACCCTGTGCTCCTCACCAGGTATCCTTTCTAGCAGTACATCATTGAAATCGTTCACAGTCTCATTGTGAAAGGCAAGAATAGCTCAGCTCATAAGAGTACTATGTACCGTTACAACATCATTCAATAATGAGAGGAGAGAGAGATGATCACAGAGCTCATCAACTGTGGACACCCAATGAATGTTTGGAGGCAGTTGAATACTGCTATGCTGGAGTGGATTGGTGACTATCTCTTGCAGAAAGGTGAGAAATTCCTGGTTGACCTTACTGGCAACAATTTGCAGGCTTGTCTTGAGTTTCAAGATGGGTAAATCAGGCCAGATTAAGCTGTACTAAATTGAGTTCAACACTGTAGACTGTCTAGTACTACGGCGAATGACATATAAGATTTGTGCAAAGTCACCTCCAAGTACTGTAGCAATCCTACCAAATAACTGCTGGTTACCTGAGTTGCAGACGTCATTTAAAGTTCTATTGACTGCCTTACGGCATGCCTTATACTGGATCAAAACCTGATCCAAGATAATGGGAGAGGTTCTGCAAATCAAGTTTCCCAAGAAAGAATTTTGTATAATAATGCATATAGCATTGATGTCATTTGAAAGAGGTATCTTGAACCTTGAATGTATTGTACCACCACTTGAAAGTAGTTGTGCCACTATCCTGGAGGATGCAATATACAAGACTATCATTCCTTGGGCATGAAAATGACTGTGGAGACAGTTGTTGAGGAAAGTCTTCCCTGTACCTGCTGGGCCATAAAGGAAAAAGGCGCCAGAATACTCTTATTACTGTCTGTACTGCTTTTAGCTCTCTACAGTAGCAACAATTGCATTGGGGCAGGCAACCTGCTCCTTATTCAACTTTTCCTGCATTGAGTTATACAACTCTCCCTCCTGCACTGTATTATAATCAGTCTCCTCCCCTGTCTTTACATTTCTCTCTATCTCATTCCTCCTCTGCCTCCAATCTAGTGCTGGTTCTCATAAGCTAAACTCAACCAAGGACCTACCATATTCATGCAAGAACTCCTGAATATGGTACATTCTATAGTCATGAACAAGACCTGCCCTTATTCCATTCCCATTAGCCAGTACACTGACCCTTCCTGCCACAAGCAGGTTATATTGCAGATCATCACTAGACTCTCCCTGAACTCTTCCTAGATGGTGTATAGATTTGTAAGTATTGTGTGTTACAGGGAGAGAGCAATCAGGTATCACAATAATCTTCTTGTCATAAACTCCTGAGCATCTCTGAACATGGCAATCCACTTACCCTCATCCTCTAGTAGCCTCACTGTAATGCATACACACTTGAAAGTAGATATACTATTCTATCTATAGTCTGCAGGTCTTCAAAGCCCCTAGTACCATGTACCACTATCTGAAGTAAGTGATGTAGTAACATTCTACATTGAATGGGCTTGCTGACCACATACAACTAATGGAAAAATATTGCTTCTTTGGTTGCCACTACTGCTCCTTTATGTAAATATAGTGCTCAAGGAATTCCTGGTACAAATATGCTCTTCTGTGATAATTCTCCGAATTGTAATTGAAAAAGGCCAGGAGGGTAGTATTGGACATATTTAGACAATCCCTGAGGTCATCTGTCACCTCATGTTCTGAGAAGTAGACAGCCTGCTGGCCTGGAAGATACAGGATGAATGTCAAAACTGATGGAAGTTCGTGATGAGCATGGAACTCAAATAGCCTCTATACTGCTTCTATTGAACCGATATAGTTACCATAGAGATGACGCTTTACCTCATCATGTTCTGAGTCGAGGATAGCAGTGGCATGATCTCCATCCTTGTACATGTACTTATGAATATATTTCACAGCTTTGACAAACCTGTACACATCTACATTGATATATACTATAGTGGGCTAGAAGAAATATGTGCTGTAGAGAACCACTCTTCTGTTTTTAGTAACAGTCATAACATCCTCTGCATATCTCCTCACTGGCAATGCAAATGACGGACCTGTATCCCTCCCGTGATAGAGTGGATAGTTATCCTCAGCAAGAACGGTCTCTGTCTGGAACGGCCATGGATAGCATTTATGACATATCCTAGTAGTAAGTAGATTAAACTCTTGCATGGATTGGGCTTAACTATTACTACCTGCAGAGTGAGTATGCACTATTGTACTCTGAATAATTGCATACAGTTCCTGACATATCGTGTGATCCTCCATAGAAATCTTTACGTTGATGAAGCAATCAATATTAGTTGTGGTCAGGAATACACAGAAAAGAGAAGAAACAGAAAAAGAAAAAAAGAAAAAGAGAAAAAGAACGAGGAATACAAGGCACATACTCGCTGTCCTCTATTTTCCTCACCCCATATTCTACTGCTTCTGAGTCACTTAATACTTTTAGTATCTGGTGGAAACACCTCAATTCTCAAGTTCCTCATAACCCTGTGCCATAAGGACTCTTTCTCCTGATCTGGGCTATTGACGTGGCAGCTGCATCTTGCACTGGTACCCTGGATTCCCACTAAGGTATGCTCTCTTCCCCTCTCCCCCTCCCACCAGTTCCTCTTTCGTAGCCTCCAGCATTTCAATCCAGGCTCATTTAGCTTCCCTGATCCTGACGACAAGTGGAATACCTGAATGGCCCCCTGAATACTTCACCTCACTCTTCTATGAAGAACTAACCATTCACTCTACAGGTGAATGCTACTTCCTCCCACTTGTCCGCTCCCTTGTCCATGGTATGTCCTCTTTCTCTAACACTGTTACTAAGCTTGCCATATAGGTTCACAACCTTTCTTCCCAAATTGCAAACATGCTTCTCCTCCCTGCTGGCCTCAGCAATGCTGCCAACATTTTTGTATATTTTGAGGCCTCTATTCCAGCCTCGATCAGAGACTTCTTCGGTATGATCACAGGCCCCACCATCCTACCATCATGACCTCCCATGCTGGACCCTACTACCACACTCCCTCAACCTTCCTGAAAGCTTAAAGAGCTAGCTACCAACTCTTGAGTCCATACACCTTCCATGGTCCTACCCTTCAGGTACTTGGCTGAATATGAACCTGACATCTCCCTGTATAACACTACAATTGGCAAATACCATAGACACTCTGCTACCCTCGGGCCAAATAACCAAGGATGGGTGATGTCTAACAATAGATGGATGGGAAATATTCTGACTTCTCTGAGTTTCTCCGGTATTCCTGATTCAGATCCCATTCCCTCCATCCTGCTAGGCCCTCTTACTTTACTGCTGCTACCTCTGCATACCTTCAGAGCAAGAAGAAGCGAGAATTCACAGCCTCCACTTTAGCTCTAGTGGTGAAGTCAGCACCTGAAATCTCTGGTCCCCCAGTTCCTCGGCCACGGCCCGCTGCGGAAAGTAGGTTCTTCACTCCTCGCTCCATCAGCAAAAAAATCTAGTTGCCTCCCATGCGCCTGGTGCATCGGATGCACCGGGCGCTCCTAACGCCAATCGACAATCTGGGTGTGCGATCCCGTACCTTCTCCATCCGGGCACGGACGTATTACGTCCGGCACACCGGATGCATTTGGACGAAAACAGTCCACCCACTCCCCATCCAGATTTGACTCTCCCTCGTCCCCTGCATTTGGACTCCTTCCTACATGGCTTTTTCCTTTCCCGATGCCTGTCACATACTATTTTCATCCGCTACACTTCGTCCCACAGTGCTTTCCTTCATCCACTGCCGGCCCACTAATCTGCATTTTCCTCGGACCCCCCCCAACGATTCCCTTCTTGATTCCAGTGTCTCCCAGATACAATTCACCTTCTACGAGTGCCTTCCTCTCTCCGCCCAATCCGCCAGATTGGTCCGCATTTCCTCGGAATCTGCCCACAATCTTCATTCGCTCCCGGCATACTCCCGACACCCCTCTCATTCACGGGTATCTTCCTGTCCGTGTCCAGTCCGCCGGGCAAGTCCGCCTTTCCTCAAACTCCACCCATAGTCTCCTTTTGCTCCCGGTATCCTCCCGACACTCCTCACATTTACGCGTACTTTCCTGTCCTCCTCCGGTCTAATCCCACTCCCTACCTTTGTTGCGCTCTCTGTCACCAAGCCACCCCATGCATTCTGGTTTCCCGCCGTCCCCTCTAACGTCTCCAGCCCGCCACCTCAGCGATACCTTCGTATCCAATGTCATTAAATGACCTTAGACGCTTCCGGACGAACCCCCCGCCGTCTGATGTCCGGCATCTTGCGACCCCCTGTACCACTCTTACTTCGGCATATCATGAGTTTGGTTTTATTTCTAATTATCTTAACTCCCCAGATAACGAATTCTTCTAACCTCTTTCCTAATCCGCAATTCTACTCCACTACTATTACATCTGCTTTCCGCGACCACCCCTCAGAACCGGCTTCATTCCATCCACTCTTACATCCCCCAATCTACAAAGACATCGCAGTACGGTTCCTTGGGAACCGCACTGTGATTTCTTTTTTTTTTTCCTGGATATCCGGAGTACCTTAGGCTCTGTTTGGCGGGAACGGTCCATTTCAAAATGGTTGCAACAGGTGAAATGGAGCACTTCTGTTTCGAAACGGTTTCTCTTACCTTCAATTGAGAATTTCTTTTAACCCCTGGCAACACTCTATAGGGCAGAGTAATTTTGAATACCATACCCTAATAAATCTGCTTTTTTCTTTTTCTTGTAAACTAATGAAATAAATTCTATATTATGTGCAAATCTCTCAGTCTTCTGTACAAAAAAAACTATCTTATCTTAACATTCGTGAAAACTTCTCCCTTCTCTAAAGAGGTTTCAACTTATTCACAGATACCAAGATGGACGAGCATTCTCCTCAATACCAGTGTGTTACCACTTTCACCATACTTATCATAATTGTTTACTAATTTAAAATAGTAGTTCACCTTTGAATACACAAACCTTGAGCGATAAGACTCAATCAATACAGTTAGACTCAGATACTACTGCAAGTCAAAATACTGCATGTATACTACCAAGTGGGCATCAACCTGAGTGTTCTAACCACTCCTGCGAGATTGAAGGTAAGTTAAATATCACTATAGTTACTATGATAAGTTCTAACATTTTTTTCAGAAGATTTATCCGAAATTCGTGTTCTAGACCCCTGTGAAGTACCTTCCTCCTTTACGGGAAGCAAGCAGAAAACCCGCAAGCCTCGCCGGCGTCCAGTTGAATGGTCTCCTGAAATGACATCTGTGTTGTTGCGAGAACTAGTTCAAGCTATTAGGACTGGAAAACGATCTGATAATGGGCTAAAGATGGAAGTTTGGGATGAGATTGCTGAGACAGTTCTTCTGATTGCTGGACCTGGGGCTCCTGTAACAGGTGAGAGATGTCAAGGCAAATTGGAGACCTTGAAGAAAAAATGGAAGATGTGGACCAGGTTGAAAGATTTGAGTGGTTTTGGGGTTGATCTTAAGACTGGTGCGGTTACTGCACCAGATGAAGTATGGGAGGAAGAAATAAAAAAACAGCTTGGAATATGAGAGTTTCGTGACAAACCACTTGCAAATGCAATTGAGTTGGCGGAAATCATGGAGGGAGTTCAAGCAACAGGTGGTCATGCAATCTATCCTGGCCATACAAAATTACAACAAATCACGATTCCTTCGCCCCTTAGGACAGATCTAGCAACTCAGGCTGATCCAGAGCAGACCAGCCCCGATACAAGTCCTCATCAACATAAGCGGAGAAGGCTAGCACCACTGGGACATATTCGACAACCTCCAAGGAGGGTTTCTGAACGGCTAATCACTGCTGTTGAAGGGATTGCCACTACACCAATTACTATTGCAGCATCCCAATCAGTTGTTCAGCAAGCTGTATCAAAGCTTCAACAAAAGTATAAAGGAAGACCAGGGTGGTCAACACAAGATATTGTTACTGGATATGAGCTTTTTGAGAACCCAGTTAAGGCAGAAGTGTTTTTAGCATTAGAGGAAGGTGAAGATCAGGAGCTTTGGTTAAGAGGTCAAATAGTACGTTACAAGGCCTAGGAATTCTACAGCAGTTAGTCTACTGTGACTGGTTTTGGTATTGTACATAATCAAGCCACATTTGTGTTGCACGTTTGTCTCGATCTTGTTTCATCTCTCCCATATCTTGTGCATCTCTAACATTTCCTTCATCCTCCTCCTCATAACTGGGATTTGATTCCTCAGAGTGATTGATGTTTTCCAAGGATGAATCAGCATCCTGGTAAAATTGATCCTCCTCTCCATTTGCCCGGTGTCGAATAAAGTTATGTAATGCACAAACTACCAATATATGTTGAGCTTGTGTGGTAAGGTCAAACTCTGGAGCTGTATTGAGAATTTGAAACCTCTTCCGTAAAACTCCAAAGATACGTTCAATAACATTTCGTAACTGAGCATGACGTAGGTTGAAAAGCTCTTCCTTAGTTCGTGGACGTAAATGAGCTTGTGCTTGCTCCCGCAGATAATATCATACGGTACTGTATGGTGTTAAAAACCCAGGACGAAGACCATATCCTGCATCTGCAAGATAAACTGTATTTTCATGTCTTGGAAATCCATGAATCACAGCATTCTCTAATACTCGAGCATCATTGGCTGAACCCTCCCAGCCAGAACATACATAGAAAAAGTACATATCCAAGCTGCATCCAGCAAGAACATTTTGCGAGAGGGTACCTTTCCGGTTACAATAGGGACCCTGCTGGTTTCGTGGGACATGGGCCAAAATGTGTGTCCCATCGATTGCTCCATGAACATCCTTAAAATTGGACATCTTTCCCCAATTTTTCCGTATTTTTGCAGGAATATTGTTTGGTGGAAGATGTACAAATGCTTCATACAGAGGCAGGAGAGCCTTTAGAACTTGATGAAAATAGCTGTAAAATAATTAGAATAATAAACATTTCATATATAAATATTATAGTGCAATTAATACTAACCATGAAATTGTTTCTCCACTATGCTGAAAGTGTTCCTGAGCTTCCCTATTTGTAGCTCCATGTCCAATAATCCATAAAAACAATACAAGTTGTTCTTCCACAGCTACTTGACGTGTAGACACCAGTAATCCCCTCTCAATTACCCAGTCTCAAAGGTCTAACAATGTTGTAATTGGCATACGAATAACCTCTAGAGCACGATGAGGATGTGCTTGCAGGATTTCAGCAGTATAAATCATTCCAGTTCGAATAGATGTATGAACAGGTTCTTTAGAGAGGAATAGATGAGAATAGAGAGCAGAGGTAATTGCGATATGAATCCGTCTTTGAATTATGGCTGTATGAATTGTGCTCATATTGGGGTGAGATGCCATCTTGGAGGTGTATGAGTTGTTTTCGGAGGTGCCAGTGGAAAATATGATGTATAGGGAATAATCTGGTTATTATTTTTAATTAAGATGTCTTTATACATTACAAAAATTTTTTAATACAAAACTAGCCTAAGTGGGGGACCAGCTACTGTTGCAAACCTGGTTGCCAAGATCCACTTTGGAACGGAACGGTTCTTGTTTTTCTACATTACCAAACACTGGATTTACTCCAACCGTTTTGAAACGGAAGGAAACGGTCGTTTGTATGGGGGAACGGACCAGTTCCGTTCCCGCCAAACAGAGCCTTATCTTCTAGTAACTACAAGATCAGCCCTGCCCCTATCTTCCTCATCCTCACTCTCTTCAAGACCCGACTGGTCATCAGAATCTACAGCCGAACTCTGGTCTTCAGCACCCGGTTGTGCGTTCTCAGCCTGGGATCCGCGGACCCTATCCCTTCCTTGATTGCCAGCCCCATTTAGAATTGGCTGGAACTCCACCGACTCCTGATCAATTCCAAATTCCCGCCTCAATGCATCTAGACTGTCCGAATATCCCTCTGTTCTCTCCACACGAGCTCCCCGATCCCGCACTATTTTCGCCTCCAATACCCCCCGGATCCGCCCCAGGATCATATTCTGGAAGTTTCCAGGTGTATTTGCCCAGGTATGAAGCTGCCGTTCTAACAGCCCTACCATATATTGAGTCGTTAGCCCACCTACCATAATCCCCAGTGGACCTCTTTCGTACGTGGACAGACGTGGCTTACCTCTGGAACTCGCACGGGTGAAGTTAATATTGTCAGTGAAGACCCCGGTCTGCCAGCAGCGTAGAGCATGACATATCATAGCTGTGGTCAGGCACAAGAATCGACCGTTGATCTTTCCTAGGAACCCATCATCCTGCCAGCCTCTCCTTGCCCTGCCGTTATAGAATTGTGCGTATATCACCTTTGGAATTTCCGGTGCGAGGAATCTAAGAGAAAAATCCTGGCAGCCTTTTAGAATTTCTCCGGTCCCGAATGATCGGGAAAAATAGTTCGAAACAAAAAAAAAGAAAAAAGGTTCTTACCCCATAGCTAGCATGGGCACAATTAAAGCGGTCTCTCTCAAGCAGGTATTCCGCCCTTTCTGCGCAGGCTGTCGGATCGTCCGCCACGAGTTTGTAGATACTTATCAACGCCCTCTTCGTGGTGAGCAGATAGTGAGATCTGCTAGAACTGTGCTTGGCCCGTATCTATTCCATTATCGTGGGGTAGATCGCCTATTTAGTCCCTGACCAAATCCGCCTGGGGTACTTCTCGGGAACTTACCTGGTCTTCACTGGAGGTGGTGGCGTCCACAAAGTCCGGCAAGCCTAACTCACGGCGGGCATCGCTCCAACACTGATGGGCCCGCTCAGTCAAGATGACTGGATCCGGGAATGGATCCACAAAAAGCGTCCAGTCCCACATTAGGTCTCGTGCCTTGGTCTGAATCGTCAGCTCAATACCTACTGCCATATTTCTTCTGCTTGCTATCAGCTGCGGACCTGCATGTTCCGATTGTGCTGTTCCTGGCTCCCTTTGTATCGGCGTTGGAGCGACTACAGATTCGGTCGGCGAGCTGGGTTCGAGCATTTCTATATAACTAGTCCGGCTCACCCGGGGGGCAGGTGTTTTCCGTCCGGGCAACCCGACCCTGGTACCTGGCCTCTGGGTGGGAGTGACTGCGAAGCTCAAGGTCGAGTATGATTCATCAAACTCGTTCCCGATTGGCTCCACTCTCTGTGCCCCATAATCCCCTAACTCGTCGTCCTCTCCGGATTCAATCAATTCCTCCGCAGTCTCCTCACTATGCATACCATTCTCGTATTCCCCGTCCTGTGAGTCTACACTCTCGTCCGCTCCACTCCTATCCTGCCATCCATCTCTGTAATTCTGAGACCGTGGTATCTGGGATTGAGATGATACTTGCCTCCGGCCTGCTCGAGATTTTCTAAGTCTGTAACGCATGCTCCCAGCCAGCATCTCCTTAGATCTGGATTTCCGGACACCGCCATCGCGGACTTCCCCCGGTTTCTGCCTGTGCTGCTTGGCTGCGCGTTGTGTGTCAGCAATGGGTTGTGATTGTGGTTGCGGCATCATGAGATAAAAGTAAATCCAATATAGTGTAGGATACTGGAATGAAATGTGGATTGTGTCGGGAAATGTAGATTAGCAGACGACAAAGGCTCTGCGAGTCTAGGGGGTGCCTGGCTTTATTATTTTATAGACCGCGGGGGTCCGCGCTCATGAACTCTATTAAAAGGGACAGCATGTTCACAGCTTGTCACTCGCTTCCATACTCAATGGCGTTAGCACACACCAGCGCGGCCGAATTGTAGCTGGATACCTGGAATAGGAATTTGCATCCTGTAGAGACGTCCGGCTTCAACTCTACCGCGTAATTATTTCGCTGAATGATAATACGAGCGTTGGGTATCCAGGGTTTATAAAGTAGATGAAGAGGTTTATTAGAATGCGCGGACTAATCTAGTTCGAGTAGGTCCGCCAGGGGGGGGGGCGGACCAAAACAAATGCGGGTAAGGCTAGGGCTCAAAGCCTGGGACGCTAATCTCAGAAGGTACAAGCTGCCGCTAAGACCCAACAGATGGGGTATAAGGTGAAAATCTGGGATAGGAAAAGCAATGAAGGGGGCAACTGCGAACCACTGCTGCGAACGAAAAACAGCTAGAAAAGAAGAATGATCCGCACAAAACCAAAGAGCAACAAGTCTAAAACTAGAAGAGCAAAGGTATCCCGAACGAACAAGAGCCGCAAAAGAACAAGAACGATGTGTAAAAAATTGCAAGAGTGAACCTGGAAAGTCAGAAAAGACAAGACCACCAAACGAAAAAACCACCAAACGAAAACACCCAAAGAAAATGTCCAAGCTCCTGCCCTTGTCTCGATAGCATCCGTGGCGGGTCTGAATTAACCACACTGGGTCAGGGCAAACCGGCCCAGCCGCTGGGTCTAATCTAAAACAGAAATGGTCAGGAATGAGCGAGAACAACCCGTAGAACTCTAAAAGCGAACCTCACAAACACCAAAAGGGAAATTCCGAGGTTCCGTAGTGGCCTAGTTCCTGTAAATTCTTTGAAACGGACATACGCCCTCAGGTCAGAAACGAACCGGAGCGGACTCCCAACGTCCGTCTCTGCTGACACAGCAGTAGAACTTGCCGCCGACGTAGCAGATGAAAAACCTGGTAGTTGTAATCGCAGCTTTTCAGGTGTAGGGTATCTACTCGAGCTGGCTGGGGAGTTGGCGGCCGGGCTTAATTCTCGTCCGGCCTCTGCTGCTGACATACTCACAAGCACATCGCTGGTGCTTGGATCAGGTGGGGAATGGCTTCTGCTGGGGGTACTAACTTGGGTTGCTGATGTGTCGGCAGGCTGCTGGGTGCCTGAGGCTAGCATTAAAAGATGCTCAGCTGATGCTCTCACCTGTACCTGCTCAGAGGCATCAGAGGCTAGGTTGTGGCTTGGATTGGAAGCCAACGGAGGACTGTTTGGCGTAATAGGCCTGGTGGTAGGTCGCCGACTCGGATTAACCTCCCCATGAACTCTGTCCAGTTCACTCTCAATACTAGTGTTGATTGCTGTCACCCTGCGGGCGACATTCCTCGGAGGTTCTGCAGCGTCAGCCGGACTGTTTGGTTCATCGGCGTCAGTAATGGCTGCTAGGTTACATTTGGGACTGCTATTGACTGCCGTCTGGGTACGTAGCCGGGATGCTTTCTTTCGGTCAGTCCCCCTTCCTATTTGTCCGCCAGACCTCAAGACACGAGTACCCAAGTCAGTAGACGGTGCGGGGACCTGCTTGCCGGGAGATGGTGCGAAACCGGGATTCAAAGCCGGCATCACCCTGGTGGCCAAATTGCGGCCGCGATCAGCCGAAACATTTGAGTCTAGCTCCGGTTCGTCGACGTCCACCGTACCTCTGCGCAATGTTTGCCCAGTGTTTCTCGAGGTGTTCTTGGTCTTCGTAGTCGGCCTAGTGACTCGCTTTGCGGCCCTCGCAGATGACTCGGGCTGGTGGCCATCTGAGCTCCCATCGTCATCACTATCAGCGGACTCGTCGGAAGGGGTGCCCCTATTATTGCGAGGGGCAAACACAATGTTACCGGGGGGAGGAGTCCCAGCTTCTCCATCAGCGCGATGGACACAGAAAAGCAGATCCATTGGTTCTTTCGGCGAATTCATTGCCCACCAGATGCGGACATGCCTGCTATTTGCGATTGTGATCATTTCAGCCAGCGGCAGCGGCTCCTCAGGATCATCAAGCAGCAAACGTGTACCCTGTCGGGTCGTACCAACGAGCAGACGATATCCGACTCCCCGTGCCAAGACTCTGTCCAGGTTTGCAAGCAGGTTCTGATGGGTGGGTTCGGTCAGCTCCATCCAGTAAACATATTCATGGGTTTGCCACTGGATCTTGTCCAATCCGATCGGGAGTGGGCTGCCCGGGCGGACTACGGATGGTTCATCTACCCAAACACGGACAGAGCGCGGACCGGCGAGACCTGCAGGAGCCATGTTCGTATATATTGTACTGTACATATTCGATGCGGACTGTTTGAGGCAATTTACGATCATTTCCGACTGCAAGGGGGGCTGCAACAGCGGCAACAGGTTGTACCCACAACAATTCTGACAAGGTACGTTGATGTTTTTTTGCTACGTCCTTTAGCAATAAATCGAGGCATTCGGTAAAACGTTCGCCCCGGGCTGAGACCGCCTGCCAGAGTGCCGCTCTCCGTGAAACGGGCGAGATGGTGAGAGCATGTGCCTGAATGACCGCCCATTGGGCGGCTGTACTCTGCTTCCAGCCTGGGATCCTGTCTTGCTCCATCTTACGTTTCATGGCATTCCGCCAAGCTCTATACTCTTGACTAAAAGTACTCGGGTTGGGGAAGCCGCAGACGTACTTACACCAGGAAATATCACTATCGTTTTCATGACCCTGTGATTTCGGGTATGTGAGTCCAACCTTCGAGATTTCCATTGTAATGGCGGTCGGGGTGGGGGGTGGTTGATGGGTCCGAAAGTGTTTTTTTGTTTTTCTTAAACGGCCTTTAAGCGAATGAAAGATGTCGGCAAACAGATGCCGGTAGCCTGGGGGATGACCGGAGAATTGTTTATCCTAGAAATGAAAATGGAAATGGAGTGGGCCTGGCAGACGATAAAGGGAGATAAAAGGAGTTCCGCGGATGATAAATGGCTGCCAGAAGGTTAGCTAGGGAAATGCAGATGATAGTACTGAATTGAGCTGAGGATATACTAGTGATACCGTAGACGAATAAGAGGTTGTACAGAGCTTTTTGGGTCTTAGAATGGGCGGGCAGATCGATGAAGGAGGTGATTCTGATTCGGGAAAGAAGTTTGGAGAGGGGATGGATAGGGGGAAGTGAGAGCTTGTGTGGGCCGCGTGGGGACAGTTTTAGTGGGGTTCACATGATTGTACCCATACGAGCTTGAATATCGATATCTTGAATCTTGAAAGGTCACGTGATAAGCGCAAAACGAAGCCGATAAGCTTCAGATAAGGTTTCAAGCCGCAAGGAGCCGCAAGTGAGCCCTCAGGGGCACGCCAAGACCCTACCCCTATGTAGCATAAACACCAAAGTTGGGGCAGGCCACATCAAACCGCAGACTAAGACTCTTGATTGTGTCGGGAAATGTAGATTAGCAGACGGCAAAGGCTCTGCAAATCTAGGGGGTGTCTGGCTTTTTTATTTTATAGACCGCGGGGGTCCGCGCTCATGAACGTTCTTGAAGAGGCCAGTATGTTCACAGCTTGTCACTCGGTTTAAGTACATGATTCTTTCATGTATTTTGAATTTTAAGAGTAACTATGTCACCGTTGCTAAAGGGAAACTATGGTCTGACTGTCTTGCGGACAATGCGCATACTGGGTATAAAGTTATATTGATATGCACGGAGTAAATCTAATCAGGGCAGTCCGCCAAGCGTACTACAGCAAATACAGTAAGTGGCAAGGTATGCTAATCTAAAAGGGTATAAGTAGGAGGTAAATGCACGGTACCGGTATTAGGAATATGGGAGGAAAAGCGGGAGCCAAAGATACAGACCACCGGGGGGGCAGATAAAGAGGGCAGTTCTAGACGAAGAAGGTTGGGGAATAGATCGGAATAATGCTTGGAAAAAGAGACTACACAAAAACAACTTCGAGAGGGCAGTAGAGAAAGTACAGGAGGACGCGCGGTGAGATGTCCGCGATGAAAAAAAAAAAAAAAAGGGTACAAAAACTCCGGGGAAGATCTTCCCGATCAAAAACAAAGGAGAAGCAGCTACCATCCACACCCACCCGCAGACCCGGGCTCATACTGGTAGTACTCGTACTAGGTGGTCCGCTCTGCCGGGTTCTTGGCCTCCCCAAGCCGGAGCTACAGTCACCAAAGGAGTTAGCAATAGTGTCCCGAATACGTGACGGAATTGTCCGTTAGGTAAAAACAAGGGGTACAGGGGGGAGTTCCCAGCCGGTCGGAACGTACCTATTAGTGCTACTCCAGTTTCTTTTCCCTGGCCGACTTCCAGCAGTCCAGAGGCAACCCTGAGGAGGTGTTCAGCTGACGATCTCAACTCCACGTCTTCGATCGCGACTTCTTTTGGGCTCAGGTGGCCAACAGACGGAAGCGGGCTAAGTGGCGGACTAGGCTCACCAGGTGGCTCACCAGGCAGACTTCCAACTTCGAATTCCGCATCCGAGTCCGTCACCGGGGTCTCAGCAGTCCGAACGATCTTCCTCGGCGGCCCGAAAGTGTCGGCCAGGTCATCAGAGTCTTCGCCGTCTCTAGCAACCACAAGATGGCGCTTGCGCGAGGAACCGAATGACCTCCAGGCAGGTACTTTCTTTCCATCAGCCTTGTCCACCATAAACGTCTGAATTTGTCTGCCTGACCTCAAGACATGAGTATGTTCAAGGGGGACGGGAGATTGCTTACCAGCAGGAGAGATTCGGCCCGGGAAACGAAGAGAGACAGGAGCTTTATGGATAACGTCCGGTAATAGTACTGGGTCTGACGATGAATCGCGGACGCCATCTTCTACAGAATCGCGGCCCGAATCCGCTGCCCCATGAGCGCGACGTGTACGCCCCGTTCTTGTATTCCTGCTTTTTCCCCCACTCAGCTTCTGCCCGCTTCTGTCCTTTGTGGGCCGTCTTGCAGCCTTGGTAGAGGATTCTGGCTGGCCCTCGCCGTCACCGTCATCGTCATCGTCATCATCGTCATCGCCATGGTCATCGCCATCCGCATGGTCCTCGTCCTGGTCCTCATCCTGGTCCTCGTCCTGGTCCGGCTCATTTTCATCGTCCGGCTCATTTTCCTCATTATCATCTGGGCTAGCTGGACCATTCCTGTCTTCGCGTGGCCCATATGGATATGCCCGAGGGGGTGGAGTACCGGGTTCGTCGGGACTGGTTCGATGCCTCCGGAAAAGCATGTCCATCGGTTCGCCTGGCGGACACTGTCGCCACCACATGCGGACATGCAGGTCATCAACGAGAACGATGATTTCAGACAGCGGCAAGGGTTCCTCGGGGGAGTCGAGAAGCAAAAGGCTGCCGTACCTGGTGGCGCCCAAGAGATGACGGTAGCCCATGGGGCGAGACAAAAAGCGGTCAATATTCGTGAGGAGGTTTTCGAGCGTCGGCTCAGTCAACTCCATCCAGAAAACAGCTTCATGGGTCTTCCATTGGACCCGGTCGAGACCGCGGGCGAGCGGGGTGTCTGTACGGTAAGTGGATGGTCTATCAAACCAAAGCCGGATTACACGCGGACCAGCCAAACCTATGTATATGATATCAGCACGTTGACTAGCACTATAATGCGGACAGTCAGGGTAGGAACATACTATCATTGGAAACAGCCGGTACGGGCGGAGGAGCAGGAACAGCCGGAGGGACAGGGATACCCATTGCCATCAACGTTCTGGAATGCTTTTTTGCAATATCATTCAATAAAAAGTCGTAACATTCCGTAAAACGCCGGCCCTTTACGTTGTCCTGCTGCCAGAGAGCTGCCCGACCGTTGCTTGCAATGGGCTCGACAGTCAGGCCATATGTCTGGATAGCTGTCCACAGGTCGTCGGTCGCCAGTCTATAGCCGCGGATTCCTACCTGCTCCATTCTCCTCTTGATGGCAGTCCGCCAGGCGCCATACTCAGGACCAAAAACCTTCGGGTCAGGGAATCGGCAGATGTGCTTGCACCATGTGATATCTCCATCATCTTCATGGCCAATAGTTCTAGGACAAGAAAGCCCGCTCTTCGAGGCTGGCATGGTAAATGGAGTGATGGTGAAACTAAGGGTTGAAGAGATGCTGTCTGCGGCTGTTCGCTTTAGAACTAATGCAGTTTGACAAAAGGCTAGGAACAAGGATTCCGGTTCTGCGCGCTGGGCGGCTCTGGGGGAGGGGGTGGATGGTCGAAGTGTCTTCTCCGGACTAAATACGGCTGCGAGGAGGATTCTTCAAGTTAGCTTGCATAATCAAAATCAATATATAAGGAATACAGAGCGTATATCGAACCGAGGTGGGGTTGCAGGTAGTAGTAGCGATCGGGGTATACACGAGTGACGGCTGGTGCAAGAGGTTTGGATCAAAAGTGTCGGGGGTGTGGGGAGAAGATGGATGGGCTTGCAGTCGATGAGGAATGATATGGGGAGGGGAAGGAAGGAAGGAAGGAAGGAAGGTGGGAAGCAATTGTTTATAAAACCCGTGGGGGACAGTTTTCATCTGGTAAACATAACTTGTACACTGTACAAACGGGGCCAGCCCAGAGCAGCACGTGATATCGCCTTCAAAATATGTATACTTGAAAATAGGGTTTTAAGCCGCAAGGAGCCGCAGGTGCGCCTCACGGGCATGCCAAGATCCTACCCCTATATAGTATAAACACCAAAGTTGAAATTGGCTACATCAAACCGCAGACTAAGACTCTTGATTTTCAAGTTTTGCAATCGATCAACTAACTACTCGAAGGCAATATTCATACGCTCCGCTTCCCGACTTACACTGCGTACGGGTCTACTGTGATACACCTCGAAACCTTAAAGGCGGGAAGCCAGGGAGAACGACTATGGCCCTTAAGACAACAAAGTGTCCTTACTGTTGGCGGCGTTATCAACGAGCTGGCGCATACCAAACCCATATTAAGACAATGCATGGAGATGTCATGCTTTCCCGCCGGATGGCCACTGGCTCTGGATCAGCAAGCTCATCCGCGCCGGTATCTTTTATACAGCCTGAGGATGATACCACGAACGGGCGTATCTTTGCCATGGGGGACGAGTTCACAGATGTCTGGGGAAACTCTGACTATGAGTCTGACCGTCCGATTTTAGCCAGCAATTCTGGAAGCCAACGCGCAATGGCTGATGACGTACAGCACGATTCGGACGTGGAGGACGCGGAGGACCTTTTGCGGCCCCCTGATAAGTCGACGCCATCTACTCGGCAAACGATCCCGGGTGCTGGCAGAGCACTTGGCGATGTTGCAGGATACATGGAGCTCAATCAGGCCATGCTTCAAGAGCCATGGAGTCTTTTTTCGTCGGAACAGGACTTCGATTTGGCTAGCTGGTTCGTGCGGAGCAAGGTAGCAGTGTCGCGGATTAACGATTATTTTCGCAAAGGCTTAGGTGGTACTGAGCCGCGATCATTTCGGTCCGCGCATACATTAAAAAAGCATCTCGAGGTGCTGGACCCATTCAGCGAATATCTGTCGTGGGCAGAGGCCACGCTGGAGAGTGGCGGGCGTTCAACAACTTTCTACTATCGAAATATTGAATCCTGCGTCCGCTACCTAATCCGCCAGGTGGCTTATAGAGCAGATATGGTTTACGCACCTGTTTGTGAATATGATTCCAGCGGTGGCCGGTTGTATTCGGAGATGCATACGGCAGACTGGTGGTGGGAGACTCAAGTATGAAATATATCCACCCCGTTACTTGCTTTTTCTAATACTAAGGTCCGAGTACAGCAAACACTGCCAGCCGGTTCAACAGTAGTCCCTATTATCGGACTGTCGGACCAGACTCATCTTACGAACTTCTCGGGCGACAAGAAAGCGTGGCCGGTATATGTGACCATCGGTAACATCCTTTCGCGGACACGAAGCAGCCCGACCAAGATGCCGATCCTACTGCTTGCTCTACTACCTGTGCCCCCAAAGTTCACTAGGGAATCAGCCCGTGCCGACGAATTGCAGCGCCAGATTAACGCGGATGCATTACGGGCTGTCTTTGACCTTGTCCTAGCCCCCTTGGAGAAGATTGCGCAAGACGGCGTGGTCATGGACTGTGCGGATGGGAAAAGATGCCTATGCTTTCTAATCTTGTCTGCCTGGATCACGGATCACGCTGAGCATACTGTGTTGCACGGAATAACGAGCAAGTCATGCCCAAATTGTGAGGTTACAGCCAGAGAACTTGGCCAGGGCCCGGATCAGACATATACGGCCCGCGATTACGCCATTTATACGCTAAAGACAACGGAGTACGAGCAGACAGGAGCTATCAATATCGCTAACTATTTCCAGCAAATTGGAGTAAAAATAGGCCGCAATGTATTCACCGGACTCTCCCGAGTAAACCCTGCTGAGCTACATAAACCTGACCTTTTACACAACATCTACCTGGGACTTTTTAAGCATATGACGGAATGGGTAGAGGGATTCCTGAAAAAGCATAAACGGCAAAAGGAATTCGATGAGGTCTGGAAGGCATTGCCGCCTTATCCCAGATTCAGCGTACCAAAAAAGTCATATCGAGAAGTCACACAATAGCAAGGCAAGGAAATGCGAAATCTTGGCCGCTGTATTACAGCCGTATTGGCGTCGGCTCTGCGGAATCCGGACAGTTCACAGCAGCGACCTTTCCAACAGGCATTACGGTGCGTCTGCTCACTGATCGATTTCAGACTGATGGCTCAGTATCGCAGTCATACGCCAGAGACACTTCAGTACATGGAACAGTATCTGCGGACTTTTCACGAAACAAGAGATATATTTCTTGAGTTCCGGACATTTAAGGCTACACGCGTACAGGCAGACCGCCAGAATTGGGAAGTGAGGGAAAGGATTGCCAATCAGCAGACAGCTTTGGTCCATGGTCTATCCGCAGCTGAACGACGCCGACTCCGGGACCAGGGCTGGCTAGAGAGGGCTGATCTGCTGGATGAACTGATACAACGAGAAAACCACTTCAATTTCATCAAGATGCATTACTTGAATCACTTTGAGCCACAAGTCCGACATTTTGGGTCCATCTTAATGTATTCTACTGATATCGGCGAGCTTGCACATAAAGAGCAGCTTAAGGAAGGCTACAGGAACTCAAACAAGAATGACGCATCCCGGCAGATCCTGGTGGGGTACGGCCGCTAGCATGCGATTGGAATGAGATTACTCACGATAGAGGCACTTAGGAAGATTGATAATGCGGTCGTATTAGGGAATACCGGCGTCCGGACCAAAAACAATAGAATACAGTCTGCCCCAAGTGATGATAGTCCGCGACGAGTCCTGAAAGGCTGGATCCCTGACGTTGGTACCGTGATAGAGCTTTGCCGTGCGCTCGAGATCGCTTACGACGACATGGCTGCGGTGTTGGTTACCCATATCCGGCGGACTGCGGTAGAGAACCGGAGGTTACCCGTGGACCCCAGCGAACTAAGATTTCTCCCGGCTGAGCGATTTACAATGCTGGAAATCCCAGTGCTCGACTTTCAAGAGACCGACGTCTTTCAGATTCATCGAGTACGCTGTACAGGAAAGCTGTCATTCCGGAACACTGGTGCACGGAATGATTGGGTCTGGATCCAGGTTGGCGGACTGGATCTATATGGGGATCTGCGTGGGCGCACTGTAGCACGCTTGTTGGGACTATTTAAGATAGGAAATGTCCGGGCTGGGGCAGTTAGTCGGCTAGCAATGGTTCAAGTACTGGAGCCTGTCAATGGTGGCAGATTTCATGAGTTTAGCGGACATATAAGAGTCCGCAAGCGGACCACCGGGAGGGATGTGATGATAATTGAGATAGGTGTGGTGGTAGGATAGGCACACGTGGTTTGCTACGGGGATGGGCATTGGCTAGTGAATAGCAGAATTGATCTGCAGACGTTTAATGAAATTTATTGAGAGTTTCTATGTACATATGAGAGCGCAAAAGATAAAAAGATAATTGAGAAAAAAAAAAAAGTACTGTAGATCAAGGGGACATAGTTGGTTGGGATAGATCCGCGAGGTGGCCCACGCAAGGCCCGACGGAATTGGGAAATTGAAGATCTGCGATGGGCGGCAGACTGTAAAAGAAATCTGGGATTGCAGCGAGCGGAAGAGAAAGACCGGGATCTTGTCGGACGTGAAAGGATGAATTTGGTACGCGTCAGGCGAAAAGAGCAGGCATGAGCCTTTAGGCGGATAGAAACGAGACAGGAAAGGTAGGGGTGGCCCCGGGTGAAAGTGATATTGAGGGGAGAACCCAGACGAAAAGGATGGGTGCCCGGCTCATCTGGTGGGGAATGAGGTGGTAGTGTGCGTTATAATGCAGTGGGTGTGATCGGGTAACAAGGGTAGGCGTCAGGAAGAAGGGGACGAGCAGGGCGAGCAGGGCGGACGGCTTCCGTCTGGATGCGGGCTTGATTCGTCCGATGCAAACGCTGTTTTTGCTGATGTCCTTGCCTGCCTCCCAGGCTCACAGGAGAGACATTATAGTATTATTTTTTGACATTGCTGCAGCTGTCCTTAAAGAGGCCAACTGCTCCCTCTCCAAGACCCTTACTGCCAAGGTCAACAACAATGGTATTGTTACTCTCCTGGTTCATGATTTGAATGCCCCAGCTAGGGAGTACGACTCCAACTACGAAGTGCTCTCCTCTTACCTCAACAAATCTTATCCCATTTGTGACCACTATTACCTCTGTTTCTGCTCAGTGCCCAACAAGGTACAACTGTCTGTCTTCTTCCTCTCTGTCTTCTACCTTTCGGATGATCATGAATGTCTCCTTCAGAGCTTGACAAAGATAATCCTTAATGTCAGAGACGTCTAGATCCTCACCGCCTGGTTCCTTGTCTAGGAGAAGGAGCAACAATTATCTAAACCAAAAACCTCAAGCATTGTTATCGTAGCTTCCTTAGACGTTGACCAGAGAGTGGGTAAGACTGTCCTCTATACTTCCTGGTACCATCTTGAGTGTGCCTTCTCCACCAACATGTTTACACTATGTAAGAACTGCTAGTATTATAGCCACCTCATGGCCAGGTGCAAGATCAACTACCTCATCAGTTCTATTTGTACTCTCAGTAATGCAAGGGCAGTGCATGGCTGCCAGAATCTAAGGTGCTCAAATAGAGGCAACCTCTAACCTGTTGTTAACTATTACCCCACTTCTATTCCCTGCTGGGCCAACTGATCTAGCAATGAACACTCCTTCAAATAGTCCTGCTCTCAATGCCCTATTCGCTCCCTCTACTGCCCCACAGAATCTCCTTCAATACAGAAGAAAGAGATAGATATGATAGACAATAGAGGAGAGAGTCCTTCCTCTAGACCTGTATATCCCCAATTCCTTGCTCCTTTTGTGGACCTGGAGGAGGTCTCACTCACAGAGCTCTGCTTGAGTTGCAGTTGACTACTCGTGTTGTAATGGGGGCTCCATCTGGGAAGATGGATCCTAAGGTTGCAACCGTACCGAAATGAATTCTTCCACAATGTGAACAAATATAATAAATGTCAAAAGTCTCAACAGTATTGTTTGAAGAAACAAAACGGTAAAACTTAATATCGTTAAGCCACAGCTTTTACTCAATTAAGTCCTGATCTCGAGAGGTAGTTGATCGCCAGCGTAGAGGAGAACTCGCATATACTTAAGTAGATTTTATATACTGCCAGTTGCTCCCCATCACTACTCTGTATTCACGAGCACCTAACTCCTTTGGGCTGTCTAGCTAACCTCTATGGGTGGGACCAAAGATCTCCCATAGTGAACTAGACTACTCTTGTAGTTTGCTAACACCCACCTGATAGAAGTATTTTAGCCGCTGCATCTACAATGCAACCGTTGGAGTAAAAACTCTTCATATTACGGACATGTCAGTGGCAAGCTGTCATGCCCGAGTAGATTTGATACCAACTATGTAACGTGTTCGCAAGGTGCTAATCACGTTATGGGTAATAGATACGATAGTTGGCAGGTGGCCTGCTCTTCCAGAGAGGAGGCGAGAGCTGAGAACTAAAGGAGGCTCCGAGGGTGTACTGGGGAACAAAGAAGTAACCGTTCAACCAAGTATATTGAAATACTGTCTGTCGAAGTCTGCCTTTTCTATCGTAGAAACAGGCGGTCTTTAAATACACAAATCTGTTCATGCCTAGCATGAATGAAACTAATCAAAGGTATCAATCGATACACTTTGGTAAAACTCCTTAAGTATCAAAGCGATACTTAAAACAAAACATAAAACAAAACCAAGTATCAAACGATACTTAAAACAAACCAAGTATCAAAGCGATACTTAAAACGAAACATAAAACAAAACCAAGTATCAAACGATACTTAAAACAAACCAAGTATCAAAGCGATACTTAAAATGAAACATAAAACAAAACCAATAACCGAGTACCCGTACCGGTTACATTCCCCAAAATAAAACAACTGTTTAAACAAACAAAAACTAATAATCATCAAAATCATCAGCTAAAGAATCAAAGGCTTCAAACTCCGCCATCTCTTGTTCATCATAAGTATCACACCAGGGACAAGAGGAAACTCTAAGGAAACACCTAGACTCGAAGAAATCTAAGTCGCAGTAGTCACGAATACCAGATTCGTGCTGTACATCAACCCAAGCATGATCGCAATCAGGACAGTAGTCAATCCAGAGAATTTCGAAATAGTCTTCAAGTTGGATAACATCGCGGTTCAACAACAGTCCAACAACCTGTTGTCGCTGCCTCACATTAAGCTCCACATAGTTTGACATCGTTATGGTATTCGGATGGTGATTGGTGACTAGATAAAGTTGTCGAGGGCCTGCTCCATAGCTTGATTCTCCTCATCGCTGATTTCGAACTCCGATTCAAAGTATGGTGCCCAAAATCCATCCCTAGCTTCAAGTTCTGTGTGCCATCGCTCAGTTTCTGGCATTGTAGGTGTCCAGCACATGGTGATATAATTGATTGTTGGGGGGAGGGATTTGCTTGGCATGTTGTCTTTCCACCATCCGTTTACCATATCCATAGCGTGCTCCAGTCCTTCCAGTGGTTCCCAACTGTTTTCGCTCGTTGGATATCCTTTCCATTTGACTAAGAATTGATCCTTTCCATGTTAAAGGCGGTGGTCTCGGATTTCTTCAACTTCCCATTCATCTTTCTTTTCAATGATAATAGGTGCAGGTCGAGAGTGGGTCATTCCAGGGAACTTGGAGTCGTCATTTGGGTGGAATCGTTTGACAGCAGAGGCATGGAAGACTGCAGTATTGTGGCGGTACATACGTCTATCCATCTGGACAGTGTAGTTCTCTGTATGCTCGTCAAAGGATATGACTTTGAAGGGTCCACGCCATCGCGGTTGCAATTTCTTGCTCCGTCCAACATTGGTAATGAACATATTACCGTGTACCATGAGCATGTCTCCTGGCGAGATGGGGACATGTTTGCGTCGTCATTTCTGGGCAGTAGTGGTGCTTCGGAATCGGACAGCCTTGACAGCTTGGAAGGCATCGTTCGGAATTGCTTGGTGGCGGTTTAGATGGTCATCAGAGGCAGGGACTGAGGAGTTCTTGAAGAGGGTTGTAGGTAAGAGAGGATATTGGCGGCCAAAGACTGCCTTGTATGGTGACATTCCCAAGGTATCTGAAAATCCAGCATTGATATATGCCGCGAGCTCAACAAGGGCTGGTTCCCAGTTGGTTTGTCATTCATTGATCCTATTCCTAATTCCGGTTTTAACTTCGCGAATCTTTCTTTCTGCTTGGCCATTTGTCTCATGATGTCCAGGGGAAGCCATAATGTAGTTTATTCCGAGAGAGGTCAAGGTTTGCTTCCAGAATCTGGCGGTAAAGCGGGGATCAGCATCACTGACAATAGATAAGGGGTACCCATGGGGGGTAAACAAGTATCGTTGTAGGTTATTCCAGGTGTCTTTGGAGGAGTTGGTAACCTTCATTGGTATTAACCAGGTGTATCCAGAGAATCGATCCACAGCTACCAAGATGGTGTCATATCCGGCGGACTTGTTGAACGGTCCTGCGAAATCGATGGCATATGATTCGAATATTTCGCATGGTAGTTGGAGGGTCTGTGCCTTTCCCTCTGGTAGTTGTGTTCGCTCCTTGTTTGCCTGGCAGAGTTCGCACTGTTTGACGAAATCGCGGAAATCCTTGCGCATCTCAGGCCAGTAAACATATTCCGAAGCATATTGAAGGTTGCGGTCCACACTGTGGTGTCCTTTGTTGTGAATCTCGGATATGACATATTCTCTAATAGTCATTCCATTGAACATATGGCCTTTTGGTACGTATAGGCAATGTTCACCATAACGGGTGCTGGTATAGACCATTCCGTTTGATATGTTGTAGGGGGCGAGGTCTCCATGCCTGGAGCTATCCATGGCTTTGAAATAGATCGGGTCATGGCGGTATCCTGCTATTATTTGGCTTTGGAAGGAGGAGGTTAATTCTTCTGTGGTCGATCTAACATCTCGCTCATCCTCGATTAGGGATCCTCATGTTGGTTCGATAGGGGCTTCCGCTTCCTCAAAGGTTTCATAGAGTTGACGGCGATGCTCGGGAATAGTAGGGGGTATGACCGAGACAATGGTTTCATTGTTATATACTCGTAAGGGTCCACCATATAGTGGTCGTGAATTGATTATGGGAGGAGAGGATGGCAGGACTGGCTGTGGGGGGTGTAAATAGGATATTGCATCCACGTAGGCTGCTGCTTGTTCGAGTTCTTCAAGACCTTGGTATCGTGTTGGAACAGGATTAAGGGTATGAGGAGGCTGGGTCGATTCATCTTCATTGGTGATCACTGCTGCTCCTTCTACGGTGTCGAAGCTGGTGTTTTTGGAATCGTCAGCAGGCATATAGAACGGTCGCTGGTATCTGTTGCCGAACTTGATCTCAGTCTGGTGAAAAGGGCAGGTGTCGTGATAACAGTGGGACCAGTGGAGTCTGCTTTGTTCAAGTTCATGAGGAGGTGTGCTGCGGAGCGTGCAATTGTCTTTCCATTCTTCATCAGTGTCCTTTCCTCGTTCCGTTCCGGCAGCACTGTACATGGTGTAAGAGAAAGGATTGGAGGGAGCGGCAGAGCTGGCGGTAGCCATCAATGGTTCTTGTTCATAGGAGGTGTCGTCAGGGCTGTCCTTGCTTTGTCTTGTGTGGTCGTGAACGAGAGGGGGGTCTGCGATGTCTTGATTCTCATATAGGCGGGAGAGAGCATCAGCTAAATAGTTCGTTCTTCCAGGGGTATAGATGATTTTTGCATCGTATTTGCTGATTTCACCTATCCATCTTGTTCTTCTCCTTCCAGGTATCTTTTCTGTTTTAAGATTGGTGAGGGGTTGGTGGTCGGTAACAATAGTGAAGGTATTGCCCATCAGGATGTGATTGAAAGCGGCGAGAGCATCAATCACAGCAAGGGCTTCCTTGTCTGTTGTTCCATAGTTCATCTGTGAATTAGTGAACTTCCTGCTGTATAATGCCGCCGGTCTTGCCGTTTCATGGGAGGCCCCTTGCCCAACCCATGCTCCAACTCCAACATCCGATGCATCAGTAATCAGCCATATCGGTTCTGGTTTACTATAGTCGATAGGTTGAATAACGTTGGCGTTTTTAATCAACTCCTTGATGTTGTTAAAGGCTTGATCATGAGTGTGGGTCCAGACAAATTCTGCAATACCGGTAAGGTCTGTAAGCGGCGCTGTCACAGTGGCATGGTGTGGGAGAAACTGGAAAATATAGTTGACTAGCCCTAGGAATCATATGAGTTCCTTTTGATTCCGGGGTGTCGACCATTCCGTTAAACAGACTACTTTTACAGGGGCTGCATGTATTCCTTCATCATCAATAACATGCCCTAGGATATCGAGTTTATCGGCGAACAGGATTGATTTGTTTCTGCGGACGTAGAATTTAGCTTCCCTAAGTTTGGTACAGACTAAACCTATATGGTAGGCGTGTTTTATTTTAGTGTTCGAGAAGACGAGAATATCATCAATATAGACCCAAACAAAATGGTGGAGGTATTCGCTCAGGAGGTTTTCCATAATTCGCATAAAGGTGGCGGGCGCATTCATATCACCTTGTAACATAACTCGGCTAATGAAACTTCCGAAGGGTGTTTTGAAACTGTTGTAGCTTTCGCTTTCTAGGTCTAACCTTGTTTGGAAGTAGGCATCGCTTAGGTCAATCTTACTTCGGAATCTAGCCCATCCAACTGCATTTAGGATCTGGGTTTGGTTTGGGATAGCGGAGCTGTCCATAACCGTGTTTTCGTTCCGTAGCTTGAGGTCAACCAAGGGGTGAATTCTTTTGCCATCTGCTTTGGGTTGAACAAACATAGGAGTGGCACCTGGGGCTTCTGCCCGGTAGATGACTCCTCTTCTTTGTTATTGGTTGATCCAATCACAAAGTGGGCTTTTGTATGCGTCAGGAATAGAGTAGGTGGGTTGGTTTTCGAGATTGGAGGGGTCTCGGAGGCGGATGTGGTGGTTCAGCTCTCTCATAGGCGGTAGTTCTTCGGGTATTTGATCAGGCAAAACGTCAGAGTATTCATCCAATAGTTTTTGGGTAGTTGCTTCACAGACTGCGGCTCGGTACTCTTCGCTTGTTGGCTTGCATGAGACTCTGACCTTCTGATCTGGGAAATCGATGGTTGATTCCCCACACCTAATTATAGCTTTGTGGCGGTTCAGGAATGGCATGCCTATTAGGGCATCGTATTTGGCTAAGTTTCCAACCAGCATTTCCTGGGGGGGTAGGACTGCAGAACCAAGTTGAATGGTCGCACTACAGGTTTTATGGCTTGTGGATCGTGATCCCTTTACTGCCATATTGACTGGTATGGGTTGGTTAAGGTCTCGGGTTGGGAGTCCATGGACAGAGACAAAGGCATTACTGATCATATCTCTTCTGATTGCGCCAGTGTCGAGTAGGACTCGAGCTCTTTTGCCATTGATCAGGATAGTACCTTCTAGAGCGGTGTATGCTTTGAATGTAGCAGGAGGTCGAACACTGTTGCATTCCACATCGATATATCCAATATGGATTTCTTCATATTCACTGGATTGGGCGTTATCGCTTTCAACATTGTTGGCCGATGCCTCTCGCTTAATTGCCTTTCCTTTTCCTTTCTTCGTAGGACAGTTCTTTCCCATGTGTCCTGTTTTTCCACATTCAAAACATCCTCCCTTTTGCCGTCTCGATTCTTTGGAGGATTTTGTTTTCTTCTTGAAAACCCTTGGGGTATCGTCTTCAGAGTTGCTGGAGGCTTTGTGTCGTGGCTAGCTGTTCCTACTAGAGGATGTCTGTGTTTTGTAGGCCTTGGTTTCATGGAGAATGGCGTCCTTTCGTTCTGCTCTTGCAATTATTACTGCAATATCATCGCCATCTTCCTCGAGTGGTTCCACTTCTCGTCGGAGGGTTGGGTGCATGGTGTCATAGAATCGTCACTTCAGGATGTATTTGGAGATACTTCCTCTCTCCATTCGGTCCTTATACATTATTAGGTCCGTAGCCACATCAGTGATTCGCTTGACATGCGTTCTGTTAACTTGCTGGAGCTGGTTGAATTTGTTGTATAGGAGGTCGTTAGTTATAGAGGATTGGAATCGTCCTTTCAGGTAATCGAGAACTGTAGATCCTCTTAATCTTACATTCCCGCCAAAATCCTTATAGCATTGGTGGTATGCATCGGTTGCCTTTCCTTCACAGAATGATCCAATAATAAGTCCGGTTGTAGGGCCTTCCACATCTTTTCCTTGTAAGAGTAGGAAGTGTGAGAGTTCTGTTGCCCATTGTTCAAAGGCTTCAGGTTTGAGGTCTGTTCCTTCTCCTGTGAACTTTGCTGGGAGGTGGAGTTTAAACTTAGGGGGTTCAAATGCTGCGGGTTCCTCCTCTTCTTCAGGCCTTGCCCGAGATTTCCCTCCTCCAGAAGGCCCTCCTCCTGTGCTAGCCATATCCGATTCGCTACTAGATTCGGGGTCGTTTGGAGGTTCAAAGGAAGGCCTCTTTGCTGGAGTAGAAGGGAATTCTCCTGGAGGTTGTGTATCTTCCGTGTTTGCAGGATCGCCCGGCTCTGTAGCCGAGCGCCGGGGTTGTTTCTTTCTTGTAAGGTCTTGCCGTGGGATTTGCTTCCCACTCCTAGTCGTCAAAGACTCTATCTTGGGTTTGAGATGAAGCCGAATGTGCTGTGATTCTGCCGCTTCTCTCCGCTAGTGTTCTGAGGTGGATATCGATAGGTTGATCAGGCCTAAATCCGGGGATAGGTTCTTAACCACTTGCTGGGGTTAAAAAAATGTAACGTGTTCACAAGGTGCTAATCACGTTATCGGTAATAGATACGATAATTGGCAGGTGGCCTGCTCTTCCAGAGAGGAGGCGAGAGCTGAGAACTAAAGGAGGCTCCGAGGGTTTACTGAGGAACAAAGAAGTAACCATTCAACCAAGTATATTGAAATACTGTCTGTTGAAGTCTGCCTTTTCTATCGTAGAAACTGGTGGTCTTTAAATACACAAATCTGTTCATGCCTAGCATGAACGAAACTAATCAAAGGTATCAATCGATACACTTTGGTAAAACTCCTTAAGTATCAAAGCGATACTTAAAACAAAACATAAAACAAAACCAAGTATCAAACGATACTTAAAACAAACCAAGTATCAAAGTGATACTTAAAACAAAACATAAAACAAAACCAATAACCGAGTACCCTTACCGGTTACAAACTATAGAACTCTCTACCCATATACATTTAGTCTTCTACAAGCATCTGCAGCCTCTGAACATCTATCCAGTTCTACTCTATTTCATATCATTCTGGACGATGTCTACCTAGCTCCCCCAATAGATCTCTTCGGATGTTGACTACCAATAGGCGCTATCCACAGTCAACCCTCCCAGAAATAGCTCTTATTGTGACCTTAGACTAGTGTCTCAGAGTCACTAACGATTCTCCAATACTATTACACTTTCGGGGCAACAGATTTCGGTTACCTCGCCTACTACCCTTAGGTAACCTCACATACTACCTTAGACTTGAAAGTAGTATTACTCCGTCAGTTCTGGTCCATTTTACACGAAACCACCTGGAGACCATTCTCCATGTTCACATCTACCCCCTTGCGTATTCTGCGGGCAGCCTCCGGTCAGATGGACGGCGGGAAAGTATACGGTGTTATAGGAGCATCTTCACCTGAAGACATTTACTAGGCTTACAGCAACTCTCCAGGCTATAGCCCATGACGCCAGGGACTTATAGTGGGGCTGGAGAGGGGTGTTAGCCACCACACTGCCAAGTTACAGCTTGTTTAGAGCTCAACTAGTTGTGCCGGAGTGATCCGCACAACCTGAGATTTGAATAACCTATGTAGTTTCGTGTGACAAACAATCTAGTAACTTTCCCCGAAGTCCAGTATAACAAGTTACTTTCAAGATAGGGTAACTTGGTTCCATAACAGGGTAACCCATAGCCCAAGGCAGGGTAACTTTAGTCCAAAGGTAGGGTAACTCTACCCAGACTCACCATTGAGTAATTCGGGGTAACTCCCAAATTTACTACTTAGGTTACCCTACTGAGTAGGGTAAATACCGCTCCTTACTAGTACCTGTATACTTCTTAGTATAGTATAGCATGCCCAACCGAGGTACCTAACCAACAGTACCTCTAGCTGGTAGACTCTAGGCTACCACCATTCCTACCACGGTAGTCTCTTGATACCGGTATGGGTATAGGTTTGGTTAACTGTAATAGTACTCCGTGGAATCTCGTTACACTTGGTCCAAAACTTTGCCAGGAAATGTTAAAGAAAGTACCGATATTGTTCTATGGAGTGGGCTGTAATGGCAAGGAAGACGCGACCTCTGGATAAGTATACATTTCTTTCTTTGCACAAGATCTAAGTAGTAACATATTTTGGTAATTGTCCAATTCAATTAGTTCTGCTTATATTGCCAGTTGGTAATTCATATCAATATTGTCCACCAAATGGGTAGGTGGAACTATAGCCTCCTACCCTTCCACTACCTATAGTATTGTGTAGACTCTGAACCAAGAGTGGCCTAGAGGGTCCACAAATTACCAAGTATTTAGCTGCTACTGGGCATTGTTCAGAGGCAGATTGTTGAGGAGGAAATTCGGCACCTGAGCTTACTCCTGGAGTATTCTTCAGTAAAAGAACACCCGGTCTCTCATGTATCGCCCTTGCACCCTGATATAAGTAACATCATTCCTTTGTCCCATGCATCCGGTTCACTCAGGTACTAGCTGCATTATCCACTCGCATTCAGGGAATAACAAGTTGTCTTTGTATACGATATTTTATTCTGAAGTGATATTGCATCGCTCGCATGTCCAGCCAATACCGTTGTCATTCCTCCTGTTACTTTCTCATCTCCAAGCCTGCAGCGTAAACCTATCCCTTGCCAGGGTTCTGACTCTCGTTACAGTGGCCACTTCCCTCTTATGGGCATCTTGCATTACCCTACTATCCTCTATCATTTCCTGAAGCAAAGTCAGATCCTATCCATGTCTATTACCACTTCAACCTATCCTCCCTTCTGGCTCCCACACCTTTACTTTGCCTCTTACTGGGGTTCTTACTATCACATGTTCTCTCTGGAATATTTCCGTGCATGGTAACGAGGCAGTCCAATATCGTGCCAATTTTATCTCCAGTCATTGCATTCTAATGTAGCCATAGACATTAACTAGCTCTCTGCTTTAGTTTTCCTGTTTCCGGACAGATTTCACTAGTGGGACTTTTAAGTGTACTACTTTTATTAAATCTACACCTTTATGTTTAGTTCTTTAGCCCTTCCTGTTGCCGACCTGAAACCAAATTTTCCAAGTTTACAATATCATGGGCATTAATTTACCCTGCGGAATTTCATATTCTTTGTATTCCTCACCTATGTCGGAGGCCAGATTCCAAAGAGAAAAGAATCGTATATTTCAGACTATCATCTTCTGTTTTCAATCCAGTTAATTTCATAAGCAACAGTTCTTATATAGAACTTAGCAACGATATTATCATCCTCTCCTGTACTCACAACTGAGTACCTATCCTATAATCCCCAGGTTCTACAATAAATCTCATTAAATGTTCTTGAATCAATAGGACTATCAATAAGCCAGTACTGGTACCTCTTATAGATCAGGTATGCCAGGCCAACCATTATCTCAATATCAACTATTATAAACTCTCGTGCATCTTCCCTCTGTTGTACTGTGACAAGGCTAGGTGGCTCTGAATTGTGTCTTCAGTTAGCTGGTGTTAACATCTGAACCTTGGTTAGACTCTATACAGTCCTCCTACTTATAGAGTTCCAGATTTTGAGGAGTACCATGTGCTTTGTCAGGAGACGACACTTCAGTAGTCCATACAGCCTGTTCCTACCTACTTGCACCCAAGTCCAATTCTTGCGACTATCCAGATTCCAGAAGAGTCAAGTGCTAGTGCATTTCCCAAGGTGGATATTGTAAACCTCAGGATCTTAGAACATGGAAGCCAGGATTTCAATACATGACGGTTGTTCGACTGGCAGAGATAAAGGTATTGCCAGATCTTGAAGAAGGTGGAGCTTCATGACTACCTTTTTCCAGTTATATTGAGTCAATTCACCATGCCTCGTAGCGGAAGAGACCTACAAGACATTGCAAAAATCCATAACCTCTGATATATCATCACAACATTCTTCCTGGATCCTGCAACTGTACTCCGGCCCTAGCACTGAACCGAGATTGGTTTTTCCTAAATTGTTTCAAATATAGGCAGGGAGGTCAACTCTATGAGGTTGTAGGAAATCCAAGTCCAGCAGTATTATGCAAATGACTTTCTTGCAGTAATAGTTGTGTAGGATGTGTCACACAGCTTCATGTTTATTTGAATATCTCTATCTCTTCTTACTTTAATGTTTATATGTATACCCATTAAACTCAGTTGAATATAGCAGAACATGGCCCAGCTGGCTTACTTGTTCATGAATATAACTAAGTCAATGTATCTTAATTAGGTTTAAGTGGGATTCAGTATGGATCAAGTCTATACGTTAGTTGTTCTCTTCTCTGCGATCATCTTTACAGACCAGGTGCTGCTTAGAGGTGGCAACTTGCTTGCTCACTCATGCTCTCTTCTTTGGAACTTGGTTCATTACTTGGCAACCTTAGTCTGTATGCGTTTCGATATTTGGCATCCTAAGAAGATATCCTTTGTACTGTGAAACATGTTTAGATATTATTCCCAATAAGCTAGAGTCTCTGGTTTGTCGCTGCAGTTTTGTACTATTATAGTAAAGTCAACCAGCATTCTGACCCAGCTGAGAACCCATTTAAATGGTAACACTTGTGTACTGTCTGGCTGCCGTAGTGCCACCATGACACCTCATAAAGGTTAACCACTCAAATTTATTATTGCCTTTTTTTGTTGCTGTACTTACAGTAGGCATTTTTTAGTACAAAGAGTTTCAAGTATGGCAGCAAAGACTGCAAAGCAGTGTCAAATACATTGTGCTCGTTTATGTTTCTTGAGAAATCCTTGAATCAAATCTATCATTAACTTCAATAATCCACGAGAAATGATGTGGAGTATATCACGCTTGGGCAGATTAGGCACCAAAACAAGATTGGGCCCACGAAAAATATTTCACCTTGTTGTAGTACAAGAGGTATGTACCAGTTCCCAGGTGTTCCTTGACTTGGAGGTTGGTAACAATAATCTATTTTCTTGTTAATAATATCTTCAATATTCACACTTCTGATTCTTTATGCTGGGGTCCGTTCCTAAATCTCACTCTAGTAGCATACATTTGTGAAAAATATTTGATTTTGTTCTAGAGGGCCAACATTTCCATATTGCCAGCAATCCAGGAGGACTAGATCGGAGACCACCTCAGAACATTCACGTCAGTATACTCAAGAGGGATGCCATCAATAGCTGTCTCTTGTAAGAAATCTAATATCAGTTGGAAGATAACATGTAGCATGTTACGTCACAGGGGAGGATAGAAGTAACTGGGGCAGCACGCTCTTT